>NC_052158.1:8491210-8507980 GCF_902713615.1 Scyliorhinus canicula
TGAGGTGGAGTGGAAGGTATAGAACATAGAACATAGAACGATACAGCGCAGTACAGGCCCTTCGGCCCACGATGTTGCACCGACATGGGAAGTCAAAAACTAAAGACCATCTAACCTACACTATGCCATTATCATCCACATGCTTATCCAATAAACTTTTAAATGCCCTCAATGTTGGCGAGTTCACTACTGTTGCAGGTAGGGCATTCCATGGCCTCACCACTCTTTGCGTAAAAAACCTACCTCTGACGTCTGTCCTATATCTATTACCCCTCAATTTAAGGCTATGTCCCCTCGTGCTAGCCACCTCCATCCACGGGAGAAGGCTCTCGCTGTCCACCCTATCTAACCCTCTGATCATTTTGTATGCCTCTATTAAGTCACCTCTTAACCTTCTTCTCTCTAACGAAAACAACCTCAAGTCCATCAGCCTTTCCTCATAAGATTTTCCCTCCATACCAGGCAACATCCTGGTAAATCTCCTCTGCACCCGTTCCAAAGCTTCCACGTCCTTCCTATAATGAGGCGACCAGAACTGTACGCAATACTCCAAATGCGGCCGTACTCGAGTTTTGTACAACTGCAACATGACCTCATGGCTCCAGAACTCAATCCCTCTACCAATAAAGGCCAACACACCATAGGCCTTCTTCACAACCCTATCAACCTGGGTGGCAACTTTCAGGGATCTATATGAGGAAATGAATAAATGAATGTGATAAAATTAGAATTATTAGTTAAGATAGGATGTTAGTAGGGCCGGCTGATGGTAGGGGGCTCACAGACAAAGGCAAAGAGATTCAGCCAAAGCCTGTTTGAAACCATCGGGGGAGGGTGACCGCATGGTCAGAAGGTGAAAAGGATGCTGGGGTTACAATGCAAAGTGACCAATTAGGATATAGGGCCAGGTCAGGAGGTGTATAGAATGACCAATGGGAAGCTTATATGTGAATCTTACTGTGATTTTGAATATATCAGCAGAAGTTTCTTTGTACACTCTCTTTATTCTGGGCTCTCAGAAGACAGTGTGTGTGTCCTGAGGTCCTATGGATTGAGTCAGCCTTGCAAGTTAGTTATTATTAAATGATATGATACCTGCAAATCCATCTCAGATTTTATTGAATCTAGACTGACAGCAAATTAACCAGGAATCTACATTTGGTGCCGAAACCCGGGATTTCTCGATTATCTTGCCTTTCATCTGTGAAATCAGAATTGGACTGCTCGCAGACGGCGAGAAAGGATTATGGGCCCCACGGTATTTTTATATCGATTTTCCTCTGTCTCGTATTCTGCTAACAGTCTAATCACTCGCATTTGATCAGGTTTCGATTGCCTCGACGAAATCAAAGGTCAGTCTGATGGATTCAAAGATTTTATTTCAGTCATTGCAGGTATGGTTAAGTTTTGGAATGAGGCGAACAGTTCAGTTGGTGTCTGATGGGATGTTGCCTGGTTACTCAGTTGCATGAGGCGAACAGTTCAGTTGGTGTCTGATGGGATGTTGCCTGGTTACTCAGTTGCATGTGAGTAGCAAATTAAAAATTGGCTCTATTAAATTATACTTTAATTCGGTTAAGGTCTTTAACGGATTGATGTGATATCGCGCAACAGTTCAGTAAAAGACCGCTGATGGAATGTTGGCGCACACTTCAATTCCGTTCAATTCTAATTTGATGAAAAAATTGGTTAAGGTCCGTACCGGGTTGATGTGATGTCGCGAAACAGTTCAGTGAAGGAAGGATCGCTGATGGAATGTTTGCGGACAGTTCAATGCCGTTCAACTATAGCTTCGCGAAGATATGGGTTGTTTGAATGAAACAGAATTGGGTTATAAATGACTTGTGTGTTGATGAATGAACGTATACGGATGTGAATTCCTTTGTCTGAATGGAGATCTCCAATGAATGAATGAGTCTGTTTGATAAGAATGTGATAACCTCTGTTCCTAGTTTTGTGAAATGTTGTGTTTTAGGAGGTATTAAAGTGAGAGTTAAAACGGAGTAAGTATTTGAAAGTTCTTCAGAACCTTAGTAATAATGATGTTAATTAAACATAATTCTCAGGAAGAAAACAAAAAGTGAAATCAAACTGTATAAATTGGGATTTGTAAATGATTAGTTGCAACTCGGCATAGTCTTGGCTGAAAAAAAAAAAAAAATAAATGAGGGAAATAAATACAATAGTTTCACATCAATTAGAAGTTATAAATGGCCGGCAGAGCAATGTGCTCAACGCTAAATGGACACAAAGAGATTTCCAAGCAGACAGCTTTGTGGAAGCTGTACTGCATGGCTCCGCAGGGTCCTAGTGCCCGATGAGCACGAAAAGTCACTTGCAGAAATAATGATGTTTAGCATGTTATAGACATTGAAGAAGGAGATTTGGAGAATAAAGATATTGGACCAGAAGTTAGATTAAGAGAATT
Organism: Scyliorhinus canicula; assembly: GCF_902713615.1. Classification (NCBI taxonomy): domain Eukaryota; kingdom Metazoa; phylum Chordata; class Chondrichthyes; order Carcharhiniformes; family Scyliorhinidae; genus Scyliorhinus; species Scyliorhinus canicula. Next base: position 8,493,639 of record NC_052158.1, read on the forward strand.
AATTGCAGTATCAGGAAATGAGAATCTGATTGCAGGGAAATATTTAATAAAAAAATTGATGCAGAAAAATTAAGATATTAAAACCAATTGCTAATTTAGAGGAAGTTTGGGCGAAGCTACCAACTAAGACTTCAGGGAACATCATCCGTGAAGCTGTAAGATGTGAAGACAAGATTAGTTCAGATTCTGAGTACACATACAGTTGAATTAGGGCAGCATGGTGTCTGGAGCAAATGAAATTGTATCACATTTAAAACGAATGATCCGATGGGGGAGAAGACAGTGAATTAAAACCTGTTAGCAGCATTGATTGGACAGCTGATAAAGTTCAAATGTCATGTTTGGATCTTACTTTCATACAAATTCGGTCGTAATCAAAATAAAGTAATTAAAGTAAATGCAGTAGCACTATCAGGAATGTATCAGGGGAAGGTTTTGACTAGATTGGATCACTGGGTGAGCAAAAGGGGAGGAGTTTGAGATTCTTTGCATCTCACTCAGGGGTGCAATAACAGAAGGAGGAGGCTTAACAGGCCTTAATTGTATGATGTACATCAAGGATAAGGAAAATAAAAAGGTTCAAAAAGACGTTATGTCAGAATTTAAATAAAAAGGTTCAAAAAGAAGTTATGTCAAAATTTAAAAATCTGGTCACATTGATCAAACACAGAGGAATTATGATACTCGATCGGCAGCCTACGGGCAATGAGCGTAGGAATGTAATCAGTAAAGATTTAAATGTATGGAATGATAGAACAAGGGCGGTGATTAATGGCCCTCAGTTTAAAATGGTTCACAGTGAGTATCAGGAAACCACAAGTCTGGATTGTGGGGCATTCTGTAGCCCGATTGTTTGGACTGGTAGTCGTCATATGAAACCCAGGAGACGGTCAGATACTGAGTATTCAGGAGAATGGATAATGCATTTGCAAAGACAGCGATGGGATGCTGCAGCCCCCAGGGAGATTTGGGGCATTCAGGTTTGTCCTGATTGTTTTGTGGAATATCAGGCAACTTTAATGATTGAGGTTTGTGACCACAGGGGGGATTTTGAATCCAAGAGCATGGAGCAGTGCAGCACAGGGCAGGCCCTTCGGCCCTCGATGTTATGCCGAGCAATGATCGCCCCACTCAGACCCACGTATCCACCCTATACCCGTGGCCCAACGGCTTCCCCCCCCCCCCCCCCCCTTAGCCTTGCTATTGCGACTCTACGGGCAATTTAGCATGGCCAATCCACGTAACCCCGCACATCTTTGGACTGTGGGAGGAAACCCACGCACACCGGGGGGGGGGGACGTACGGACTCCGCACAGACAGTGACCCAGCCGGGAGTCGAGCCTGGGATCCTGGAGCTGTGAAGCATTTGTGCTAACCACCATGCTACATAAGTGTCAGTGTAAGTGGGATAGATTAATGACAACGTGCAATTACTGCAAGGATAATTTGGCCGACAACAATGTGACTTTACAAGGCTGTGCAATCTTGTAGACAAGTGACAGACTTATGGTATCGATTTGTGAGGCAGTACGTGGGCTATGCTAGATGGTACTTCTGGAATATCCAAGCACGGATAGGAAGATACAAATTAAGAAATAGGGCCCTCTTCTCCTTTGACCTGTTCGTTTTAGTTTCAGATGAAGCAACGATCATACCGATGAAGAACCTGAACAACACTCTGCAGAAGAATGTTTCAGACAGTATGGGAAAAAACTAATGATACAATTGGCTACATGTTGGGGGGAATTGAATGATAGAGCCCGGAAGAAAAACCTTACGGGTTAGCAACAAATCAAAATATCAAATTATTACTGAATACTGAAACCTCCGGTCAGACATCTCTAACAGGACGTTAGCTGATGGGTGATCTGTGGTCTCCAGGAGGGACGTATTACGCGGAGGAGTTATTAAGGGTCTCGGCAGACAGCAGCGACTGACGAGGAACCCCCGTATTTTAAATGACAGTAGTCTGGAACAGTGCATCTCAAACTATCTGATGTGGCGTACCGGCAGTTTTTTTTCCCAATGTGCCAGGGATCGGTGAGCGAAACAAGCCAATCCAGGATTACTGTCTCTTTCTTTTCTGGAAACACTCCACGTACCGGTACGTACGCGTACCACACTTTGAGAGGCTCTGGTCTAGAATATTAGCAGCTTGCTGCCGCGAGGGGAAATTTGTAACCAATATAGCATTGGAGAGTATAACAGTTGTTACAGACTAAATGTCCTGTAAGTTGTTTGGGAATGTTATGTATAAATTCAATTGGGTTGTAACCACAAGAAGTTACCTGTACTAAGTGCGTGAGTGGTGTTTAAGAAAAAACAAATAATGGCAAGTATACACTCCATGCGGTAAGGAAAATGATAACAGACAACAGGGGGTTGAAGAAAACGGAGCTATTGTCTCAAGTAAGCCAGGGCGGGCAGGCTACATGATTCAGTACAATGTTCGACGTCAGAGTCAGGAAGTCAGAAATAGAAACAGGATTGGTTGACGCTCCTGCAATTAATAAAGCAAGATAATCAGTGCATGATACAAAATATTAGCAATTACCATTCCTATGGGAAACGGAAAGCACTTCCTACAAAAAAAAATCCCAGTGAGGGATAAGGACCTTTTGGTCGCTGATGGACTGAGTTGTGGGCTGCTTCTAAGGGACATGAGGACGCTTTTATGGTGCTACTGCTCCGAGGTAGTCAGATGCCTTGGTGGTAGTGGAACAACTGGAATGGCTATTGTGTTACCTTCCTGAGCGGCGCCAGCTATGGTTCATGGTGATTGGACTTGAGGAAAGCACCTCACAAAGGGTCTATCGACACTGGTCTGCGAGATGGATGCATTTACCATTGATTTTCCTGCACAGTTTACAAATCCTGACATGTAAACACGAATGACAAGGCTGAGGGATAGTTGCTAGTCAGTATAACTATAAGAAGGATATAAATCCTAAGGGAAACACGGTAGTATTGAGGATGGCTATCTATCTAGTCAGATTCAGTTCGGGGTTATCTCTCATAGCTTGGTCATGGGGATTTACCTGCTGCATGGATTGATAATACTTGTTATTATAATTGTAGACTGCACAATCATTGGATGCTTTAATATGTGTTGTACGCTGGCTATGGCTCGGATGCTGCCGATAGGCTTGGCCCATCATTATTCACCAAAGACGACATCTCGTCACTGGTGACCATGACACCAGACGGAAGAGGACGGAGAGCCAAAGGCTGTAAAAATGTGATGAGGTGTTTATGTACGGAATACCGGCTCAGTTAAGTTCTGTTAACGGGCCTCATTTTATTGGACAGATTAACAAGGAGTTCTGCTCCCAGTTGGGGATATGCCAGCAGTTAGACTGTGTGGACAGACCGCAGTCAGCCGGGTTGGTTGAGAGACATAATCAAACCCTCAAAACTAAATTGGCTAAATTAAGAGCGGACACGGGGCTTAAGTTGCTCTCCGGTGTCCTCATTCAGCTGTAGGTCACACCTGCAGGATCGGCCTGGCTCTCTCCTGCCGAGTCTTTTCCGGCAGGCCTATTAGAACTCCCGGGAACCTGCCTGTTCCCAGATTGGTCCAGGTTCACCATCTGACTAAAGAAAGGACTAACTATGTTCTAGCCCTCACTAACGCCCTCAAGGAGCTCCATGGCCAGGTCCGCGCAGCTCACTCGTCACTGTCCCTATCACATAGCTTGCTCTCAGTGCAGCCTGGTCGTTATGTCATGGTCAAAAATTGGACTCGGAAAGGGTTAGAGCCACGATGGGAGGGGCCTTTCCAAGTTCTCCTTACCACCCCCACTGCAGTTAAAGTGGAGGGGTGGAGTGTTTGGGTCCACCTCCACCACTGTAAAAGGTCGGTCACTAACCTGCCTCCCTTCCCCAGCGCTATTTTACAGGTGTGAAGCATGATGGGGTGGCTACACACCACCTGTGTGATCTTCGGCATCGCCTCGCTTAGAGTGACATCGGCGGCGGTAATGGAACAGGGGAATATCATCTACATCTGTAACCCCAACCGAAGTCCCCAGACATTCCACCTCTGCAAAGATGACGTTCTTCGCTGCCCCCATATACAAGGACGTGGTATCGACTCATGGAACGTCATCCGGTTAACGGACCATGCAGGACTTATGACGCAATTGCACCGGTCCCAACGATGGGAAGGGAAGACTGCATGGACATTGCCTTGTTTTTGGAGCATATGTAAATTTGATTTTGGATGTGTTAACCTTGATGCCTTACAGGTAAAATCAGACTGTGAGGAGGGGGTAGGAAGAGGTTGTGAGAGAGAAAGAGGGACTAGACAGAGGAAGGGCTGTGTAAGAGGGGAGGTACAACCAGACGTAGGTTATCAGGAGATGTACTTAATTTATTTAGGATCTGGAATGAGGGAAACCTGGACGGTATGAATCTCTTCTAGATTTACCACCGCTTGTATGGCCAGGGGAGGGTTGTCTGCTACCCAAACCCCACATCGGTGTCTAGGTTATTTTCTGTTTCACCGCTTTGGGCCACTCCCCAAACTGTGGTTCATTGTCAGAGTTCCGAGCCACCGCCCGCACAAGTCACTCTTCCTTCCGATCCAGGTTCGGCCCACCGGCTATTCGCCTTCCCCTTCCTCGGGACAATTCCCACTCTCACTAGGATAAGCTTCAATGGTGGAGGGCATATATACCTAGCCCCTTCACTCCCAATAGAGATTCCCGGTCATATGAGAATTGTTTCAGCAGTGAGAGGTACGGCTGTTTGCTGGTAGAGATGAAAATGAATATAACATGTCTGTCCTCCACTTGTACTGATCCAAAGTGTTGCATAACCCTGACATCAGGTCAATGTGCCTGTTACAATGCCACTTGTGTCCCGTTGACGCTAGGCATCCAGCTCCTTTGTGGCTGGGCGAATGTCTCTCATATCACTGTTGAGTCTAGGGCATTCCGCATTGCTATGAGGCCCGAATGGGCGTCCCGAAGCTGGATGAAATGGGCTACTGGGGGTTCCCTGCTCAATCAATATACTGATTGTGATGCTAGCCGGTACACGGAGCAAGGATACTACTTTTTCTTTAATGGTACAGCGACCAATGTTTAGTCATTGCCATTTCCCCGCCAAATTGCTATCGGGACTCTAGTCCCCACCACAGTCCCCTGCCCCACTGAGTGGATACTGCACCATAAATTGGCGCGTCGGTCAGTCTCAGCCGAATTCTGCGAAGGTTGGAAGAAACCTCAGGTTCCAGCACCCAACCGGGGCCACTCAGCCGGATGGGGAATTCTGAGCGCCTAGACACTGGGGGGGTATGGGGGGTTCCTTGGCGGTCAACGATAGGAAGTATTTTATTTGCGGCCTTACCATCCTGGGAAACGAGACCTTAGGGGCCCTCGGGGCAATAACTAGGGAATTATCTCAACTCAGGTTGTTTGTCATGCAGAACCGTTATGCTCTTGACTATCTCGCCTGCATCTTTGTGGGCACGATCATCCTTAAATGCGTGATGGGTAAAATGCAGGGTGCCGTGAAACAGATAGCCGCCCCTAGAGTCTTGACTGTTAGGATCTACGAGCATGCAGCGGCCGATGAGGTGCTGCAGTAGGATTTAGAAATGCAGCAACAAGTTTTCCTAGATGAGGGGCCGTGACTGCGGCTTGGACCGATAGTTTATCATGAAATGATAAAAGGAGGGAATGAGGAAATGAATAAATGAATGTGATAAAATTAGAATTATTAGGAGGTGGAGCGCAGGACCCTGAGGGTACTGTGGTCACAGACAGAACAAAGGAAAGAGCAGAGCAGAGCATGGCTCGTGGGGGATGGGAACCTCGTGGTGAGCAAGGTGAAAAGGATGCTGGGGTTACAATGCAAAGTGACCAATTAGGATATAGGGCCAGGTCAGGAGGTGTATAGAATGACCAATGGGAAGCTTATATGTGAATCTTACTGTGATTTTGAATATATCAGCAGAAGTTTCTTTGTACACTCTCTTTATTCTGGGCTCTCAGAAGACAGTGTGTGTGTCCTGAGGTCCTATGGATTGAGTCAGCCTTGCAAGTTAGTTATTATTAAATGATATGATACCTGCAAATCCATCTCAGATTTTATTGAATCTAGACTGACAGCAAATTAACCAGGAATCCACACCCTGAGGGTGTGAGGCAGTGGGGGCCCTGAGGGTGTGGGGGCCCTGAGGGTGTGGGGGCATTGGGGGCCCTGAGGGTGTGGGGACAGTGGGGGCCCTTAGGGTGGGGACAGTGGGGGCCCTGAGGGTGTGGGGGCAGTGGGGGCCCTGAGGGTGTGGGGACAGTGGGGGCCCTGAGGGTGTGGGGACAGTGGGGGTGGCCCTGAGGGTGTGGGGACAGTGGGGGCCCTGAGGGTGTGGGGACAGTGGGGGCCCTGAGGGTGTGGGGACAGTGGGGGCCCTGAGGGTGTGGGGACAGTGGGGGCCCTGAGGGTGTGGGGACAGTGGGGGCCCTGAGGGTGTGGGGACAGTGGGGGCCCTGAGGGTGTGGGGACAGTGGGGCCCTGAGGGTGTGGGGACAGTGGGGGCCCTGAGGGTGTGGGGACAGTGGGGGCCCTGAGGGTGTGGGGACAGGGGGGGCCCTGAGGGTGGGGACAGTGGTGGCGGCCCTGAGGGTGTGGGGGCAGTGGGGGCCCTGAGGGTGTGGGGACAGTGGGGGCCCTGAGGGTGTGGGGACAGTGGGGGCCCTGAGGGTGTGGGGACAGTGGGGGCCCTGAGGGTGGGGACAGTGGGGGCCCTGAGGGTGGGGACAGTGGTGGCGGCCCTGTGGGTGTGGGGGCAGTGGGGGCCCTGAGGGTGGGGACAGTGGTGGCGGCCCTGAGGGTGTGGGGCAGTGGGGGCCCTGAGGGTGGGGACAGTGGTGGCGGCCCTGAGGGTGTGGGGGCAGTGGGGGCCCTGAGGGTGTGGGGGCAGTGGGGGCCCTGAGGGTGTGGGGACAGTGGGGGCCCTGAGGGTGTGGGGACAGTGGGGGCCCTGAGGGTGTGGGGACAGTGGGGGCCCTGAGGGTGTGGGGACAGTGGGGGCCCTGAGGGTGTGGGGACAGTGGGGACCCTGAGGGTGTGGGGACAGTGGGGGCCCTGAGGGTGTGGGGGCTGTGGGGGCCCTGAGGGTGGGGACAGTGGTGGCCCTGAGGGTGTGGGGCAGTGGGGGCCCTGAGGGTGGGGACAGTGGTGGCGGCCCTGAGGGTGTGGGGACAGTGGCGGCCCTGAGGGTGTGGGGGCAGTGGGGGCCCTGAGGGTGTGGGGCAGTGGGGGCCCTGAGGGAGTGGGGACAGTGGGGGCCCTGAGGGTGTGGGGGCAGTGGAGGCCCTGAGGGTGAGGGGGCAGTGGAGGCCCTGAGGGTGAGGGGACAGTGGGGGCGGCCCTGAGGGTGTGGGGCAGTGGGGGCCCTGAGGGAGTGGGGACAGTGGGGGCCCTGAGGGTGTGGGGGCAGTGGAGGCCCTGAGGGTGAGGGGACAGTGGGGGCGGCCCTGAGGGTGTGGGGCAGTGGGGGCCCTGAGGGTTTGGGGACAGTGGGGGTGGCCCTGAGGGTGTGGGGACAGTGGGGGCCCTGAGGGGGTGGGGGCAGTGGGGGCCCTGAGGGTGTGGGGGCAGTGGGGGGGGGGGGGGGGCCCTGAGGGTGTGGGGACAGTGGGGGCCCTGAGGGGGTGGGGGCAGTGGGGGCCCTGAGGGTGTGGGGACAGTGGGGGCCCTGAGGGGGTGGGGGCAGTGGGGGGGGGGGGCCCTGAGGGTGTGGGGACAGTGGGGGCCCTGAGGGTGTGGGGACAGTGGGGGCCCTGAGGGTGTGGGGACAGTGGGGGCGGCCCTGAGGGTGTGGGGGCAGTGGGGGCCCTGAGGGTGTGGGGACAGTGGGGCACTGAGGGTGTGGGGACAGTGGGGGCCCTGAGGGTGTGGGGACAGTGGGGGCCCTGAGGGTGTGGGGACAGTGGGGCCCTGAGGGTGTGGGGACAGTGGGGGCCCTGAGGGTGTGGGGACAGTGGGGGCGGCCCTGAGGGAGAGGGGGCAGTGGGGGCCCTGAGGGTGAGGGGACAGTGGGGGCGGCCCTGAGGGTGAGGGGACAGTTGGGGCGGCCCTGAGGGTGTGGGGGCAGTGGGGGCCCTGAGGGTGTGGGGACAGTGGGGGCACTGAGGGTGTGGGGACAGTGGGGGCCCTGAGGGTGTGGGGATAGTGGGGGCCCTGAGGGTGTGGGGACAGTGGGGCCCTGAGGGTGTGGGGACAGTGGGGGCCCTGAGGGTGTGGGGACAGTGGGGGCGGCCCTGAGGGAGAGGGGGCAGTGGGGGCCCTGAGGGTGAGGGGACAGTGGGGGCGGCCCTGAGGGTGAGGGGACAGTGGGGGCGGCCCTGAGGGTGAGGGGACAGTGGGGGCCCTGAGGGTGTGGGGACAGTGGGGGTGGCCCTGAGGGTGTGGGGACAGTGGGGGCCCTGAGGGTGTGGGGGCAGTGGGGGCCCTGAGGGTGAGGGGACATTGGGGGCGGCCCTGAGGGTGTGGGGATAGTGGGGGCCCTGAGGGTGTGGGGACAGTGGGGGTGGCCCTGAGGGTGTGGGGACAGTGGGGGCCCTGAGGGTGTGGGGGCAGTGGGGGCCCTGAGGGTGAGGGGACAGTGGGGGCCCTGAGGGTGTGGGGCACTGGGGGCCCTGAGGGTGTGGGGCAGTGGGGGCCCTGAGGGTGAGGGGACAGTGGGGGCCCTGAGGGTGTGGGGCAGTGTGGGCCCTGATACTCCATAGGGGTCTCCGTGAACCATGTCCACATGTTCTGGGCCTGTCTGAAGCTGGAGGGATTCTGGTGGGGGTTCGCTGACGTGACGTCTGAGGTGCTGAGGGTGAAGGTGGTCCTGAGGCTAGAAGTGGCTATTTTGGAGTGTTGGAGGACCCGGGAGTCCAGGGGGTGAGAGAGGCTGACGTTTTGGCCTTTGCCGCTCTGGTAGCCCGGAGACGGATCCTGTTGGAATGGAGGGACTCGGGATCGCCGAAGCCGGGGGTGAGGGTTCGCGACCTCGCCGAATTCCGAGGGTTGGAAAAGATTAAGTTCTCCTTGAGAGGGACTGCGGAGGGGTTTGCCAGGAGATGGAAACCGCTTATCGACTTCTTCAAGGATAGTTAGAAGTCAGCGGGGTGCTGGTTATTTATTTATGTTCCCTTTTTGGTTTTGGTTGGGTTTGATGTATATATATAAATGCCTGAATAAAAACATTTAAGAAAAAGGCAACTATCTTACTATGCACCCCAATGACCGCGTGCTGGTGAGAATAGGAATAGGAGGATAGAGCAGACACATGTGTGGTCGAAGATCTGTGACAGAGTGAAAGCTAGGGGAGATTAAACATCAAAAGGGTTAATGGTGCAGCACAGATCGAGATGATGTGGGGATGGGGGAGGGAGTCACTAGGGATGGGGACAGAGTCACTGGGGATGGAGAGGGAGTCACTGGGGATGGGGGAGGTAGTCACTGGAGATGGGGGAGGGAGTCACTGGGGATGGGGGAGGAAGTCACCACACTAGCTGTATTATATATACGAGAGGTACATGGGTAAATCCCTGCCTGCTGGCTCCGCCCAGTAGGCGGTGTATAAGTGTGCGTGCTCGCCGGTGCTGCAGCCATTCTGGTAGCAGCTACAGGAGGCTCAACACCTTTGCTCAATAAAGCCTCGATTATTCCACTACTCTGGACTTTGTGGTAATTGATAGTGCATCAGATGGTAATGGACCAAGAAACTTCATTTTTCTATTTCCAGCATTGGAAGAACTTTATTTTCTTCCATTACATCAAATATTTACCCACATGACTTCTACCATTCACTGGAATGGACACTGATACATTCTGCACCAGTTATTGAAAGTTAGAAAATTACCCAAGAGAATTGTCTCACTGAGGAGAAATGATGTGGAGATGCCGGCGTTGGACTGGGGTGAGCACAGTAAGAAGTCTTACAACACCAGGTTTGTTTCAAACACGAGCTTTTGGAGCGCAGCTCCTTCCTCACCTGAGGAAGGAGCTGCGCTCCGAAAGCTCGTGTTTGAAACAAACCTGTTGGACTTTAACCTGGTGTTGTAAGACTTCTTACTGAGGAGAAATGATGGTGCTCTACCACCACCAGGTGGCCACAATCGGTAATGCAGAGAATATAAATCGATGGGATCCCGATCAGGGTCAGCAGGTGGCGGTGTTGCACCAGACAAAACAGGGTTTTAAAAAACGTTTGTCATTTAACTGAATAAACAGTGAAACACAGGAACCCTGCAGAGATATCATCAGATAACAGTGACTGAAATCCTGACATCATCTTTCAGGCAGGAAATTAAGTTGTGATTTAATTGAGCACCAGAATAAATTCAAGGGCCTGAAATTACTGGGTTATAATAAATCCATAGACAGTTTGTGGTTTTAAGTTTATTGTTTTGTTGACAAGGAATTTTGTTGCATCAAGTAAACTATATTTATACAATCGAACAATCTGATCTGTTTAAATAAAAACAAAATGCTGCGAATGCTGGAAAGGGACTGACTGAAGCAGCGAGTAAATGAAGGAGAGACACAAGATATTTAATTTACTTTTTATTTTAATCCTCTGACATTTCTATTTGTGTTGTTTTTATTTACAGTCTGATTGGGATTTTACAATTCGGAAAGTAAATGACACATTTAGTGACAACCTATTATTAATGTTGGTTTCTGAACCCTGACCTCTGACCCTGATCACGGGGTCATGTCATTGTGATGTCAGGGCCCCGCCCGGAGCAGATTCTCAGCCATTTGTTTTCATCCCAAGTCCAGAAGAAAGGATAAAGTTTCTCCGTGAATTTATTCCCAGTGAGGGTGTGGAGATGGGACTTGGTGTCCCCGTTGTAAAATGAAACTGTCCCAGACTCATAACTGAGATAAACTCCCACCTTCCCGGGGATCTGACCGGCAGGGAGACGGGATTCAGGAGAGGAATTTATATAAAACTGACAATAATCCCGCCCAATGGTCCAGAATCCAGTCTCTGGGCTCCGACTGACCCATTCCTTCCTCTCCACAGACTCTGCGGCTACTCCCAGAATCCATTCCCGATTCCCCGTCACCTCCACCTCCCAGTAATGTCTCCCCGATGTGAATCCCTCTGACCCCAGCGCACAGGGCCACTTTGTAAACCTCTTCCTGGTGTAAGGGAGACTCCTCCAGGTCCGGGTCCATCTCAAACTCTTCAGATCCTCAGACACCTCGAGCTCGGGACTCGCTGTTTCCACATCCAGCGTCACGGGGACTGGGACAAAAAACAGAAAATTAGAGACTGACTGGGGATGGGAACAAGGGGCGGGATTTTCCGACCCCCCCGCCGGGTCGGAGAATCGGCAGGGAAGCGGGGGGGGGCGTGAATCCCACCCCCGCTGAATATTGAATTCTCCGACACCGGGGATTTGGTGGGGGCGGGAATCGCGCCGGTCACCTGCCCGCTGGCAGCCCCCCCCCCCCCCCCCCCCCCCCCCGGCGATTCTCCGGCCCGCGATGGGACAAGTGGCCGCCTGTTTTAGGCCAGACCCGCCGGCGTCTGTTACAACAGGCACATGGGATGGGGGAGGGAGTCACTGGGGATGGGGGAGGGAGTCACTGGGGATGGGGGAGGGAGTCACTGGAGAGGGGGACAGAGTCACTGGGGATGGGGACAGACTCACTGGGGATGGAAAACAGAGTCACTGGGGATGGGGGAGGGAGTCACTGGGGATGGGGGACAGAGTCACTGGGGATGGGGACAGACTCACTGGAGATGGGGGACAGAGTCACTGGGGATGGGGGAGGGAGTCACTGGAGATGGGGACAGAGTCACTGGGGATGGGGGAGGGAGTCACTGGGGATGGGGAGGGAGTCACTGGGGATGGGGACAGAGTTACTGGGGATGGGGACAGAGTCACTGGGGATGGGGTCAGAGTCACTGGGGATGGGGACAGAGTCACTGGGGATGGGGGACAGGGTCACTGGGGATGGGGACAGAGTCACTGGGGATGGGGGACAGAGTCACTGGGGATGGGGGACAGAGTCACTGGGGATCGGGGACAGAGTCACTGGGGATGGAGACAGACTCACTGGGGGTGGGGGATGGAGTCCTGGGGATGGAGGACAGAGTCACTGGGGATGGGGGAGGGAGCCACTGGGGATGGGGACAGAGTCACTGGGGATGGGGGACAGAGTCACTGGGGATGGGGACAGAGTCACTGGGGATGGGTACAGAGTCACTGGGGATGGGGGACAGAGTCACTGGGGATGGGGGAGGGAGTCACTGGGGATGGGGACAGAGTCACAGGGCATGGGGACAGAGTCACTGGGGATGGGGGACAGAGTCACTGGGGATTCGGGACAGAGTCACTGGGGATGGGGGAGGGAGTCACAGGGGGTGGAGGGAGTCAGTGGGGATGGGGGACAAAGTCACTGGGGATGGGGGAGGGAGTCACTGGGGATGGGGAGGGAGTCACTAGGGATGTGGGAGGGAGTCACATGGTATGGGGACAGAGTCACCGGGGATCGGGACAGAGTCACTGGAGATGGGGGAGGGAGTCACTGGGGTTGGGGACAGAGTCACTGGGGATGGGGGACAGAGTCACTGGGGATGGGGGAGGGAGTCACTGGGGATGGGGGAGGGAGTCACTGGGGATGGGGGAGGGAGTCACTGGGGATGGGGGAGGGAGTCACTGGGGGTGGGGGACAGAGTCACTGGGGATGGGGTACAGAGTCAATGGGGATGGGGGACAGAGTCAATGGGGATGGGAGGAAGTCACTGGGGATGGGGACAGAGTCACTGGGGATGGGGGACAGAGTCACTGGGGATGGGGGAGGGAGTCACTGGGGATGGGAGAGGGAGTCACTGGGGATGGGGGACAGAGTCCCTGGGGATGCACGAGAGGCAGGCGTCACTGGGGATGGGGGACAGGCGTCAACTGGGGATTGGGACAGGAGTCACTGCGGCATGGGTGAGGGAGTCACTGGGGATGGGGGACAGAGTCACTGGGGATGGGGGGAGGGAAGTCACTGGGGCATGGGGCGAGGAGTCACCTTGGGGAATGGGGACAGAAGTCACTGGGGATGGGGGATAGGAGTCACTGGGGATGGGGCAGTGATACACTGGGGATGGCGGAAGGAAGTCACTGGGGATGAGGGACAGAGTCACTGGGGATGGGACAGAGTCACTGGGGAATGGGGACAGAGTCACGGGGATGGGGGAGGGAGTCCCGGGGATGGGGGACAGAGTCACTGGGGATGGGGGACAGAGTCACTGGGGATGGGGAGGGAATTACAGGGGATGGGGGAGGGAGTCACTGGGGATGGGGAGGGAGTCACTGGGGATGGGGGACAGAGTCACTGGGGATGGGGGACAGAGTCACTGGGGATGGGGACAGAGTCACTGGGGATGGGGGACAGAGTCAATGCGGATGGGGGAGGGAGTCACTGGGGATGGGGACAAAGTCAGTGGGGATGGGGGAGGGAGTCACTGGGATGGGAGAGGGAGTCACTGGGGATGGGGACAGAGTCACTGGGGATGGGGGAGGGAGTCACTGGGGATGGGGGAGGGCATCACTGGGGATGGGGACTGAGTCACTGGGGATGGGGACAGAGTCACTGGGGATGGGGGACAGAGTCACTGGGGATGGGGGACAGAGTCACTGGGGATGGGGAGGGAATCGCTGGGGATGGGGGAGGGGGTCACTGGGGATGGGGGAGGTAGTCACTGGGGATGGGGACAGAGTCACTGGGGATGGGGACAGAGTCACTGGGAATGGGGGAGGGCGTCCCTGGGGATGGGGACACAGTCACTGGGGATGGGGACAGAGTCACTGGGGATGGGGGACAGAGTCACTGGGGATGGGGACAGAGTCACTGGGGATGGGGGACAGAGTCACTGGAGATGGGGGAGGGAGTCACTGGGGATGGGGGGCATCACTGAGAATGGGGGAGGGCGTCCCTGTGGATGGGGACGGAGTCACTGGGGATGGGGGACAGAGTCACTGGGGATGGGGGACAGAGTCACTGGGGATGGGGACAGACTCACTGGGGATGGGGGAGGGAGTCACTGGGGATGGGGACAGAGTCACTGGGGATGGGGGAGGGAGTCACTGGGGATGGGGGACAGAGTCACTGGGGATGGGGGACAGAGTCACTGGGGATGGGGGAGTGAGTCACTGGGGATGGGGGAGGGAGTCACTGGGGATGGGGGAGGGAGTCACTGGGGATGGCGGACAGAGTCACTGGGGATGGGGGAGGGAGTCACTGGGGATGGGAGAGGGAGTCATTGGGGATGGGGGACAGAGTCACTGGGGATGGAGGAGGGAGTCACTGGGGATGGGGGACAGAGTCACTGG
>NC_052158.1:8508480-8526864 GCF_902713615.1 Scyliorhinus canicula
CCACTTTAACTACTGTTAACACTCAGGAAAACTTACTTGACAGAGATGTTCTTTGAGAAAGAATGATCAAGGGCAGCATGCGGTGCAGTGGTTAGCACTGGGACTACGGCGCTGAGGACCCGGGTTTGAATCCCGGCCCTGGGTCACTGTCCGTCTGGAGTTTGCACATTCTCCCCAAGTCTGCATGGGTTTCACCCCCACAACCCAAAGATGTGCAGTCAGGAGGATTGGCCGTGCTAAATTGCCCCTTAATAAGAAAAAAAATATATGGGTACTCTCTCTTTAAATTATTTTTAAAAATAAATTTAAAGAGAGATTTTGTACCACTGCTTTAAAGATAAGCTCTGAATCATGTTAGAACCATGCAGAAACCCTGGCTGCAATTCTTCAGAAGCTCACCTAACCAGACAAGTCTAAACTGCTTGGAAAGACTGCTAATGTGTCTGCAGACATATATTTAACTGAACTGCAGAGAGCAAACTGCTTGACTTCCATTCACAGCTTCATCGAAACCTGCACTGACCTGCTTTTCCTGCAAAATGCCTGATACCTTAGCTCCACCCAGTAACAACTTCATCTTACCAAGCTGAAATCTAATTAACTCTACAGGGAAGCCCCTCCTAATCCAAACAAAACTGCATCAGCCCAAGCTTTTTACGATGGCCTAATTGTACCACTGGTTCACAAAATCGTAGTTGTTTTTCAAACTAGGATTTCTTTTAAAACATGATTGTAGTAGTCAAACATGCTCTAACCCAGGCTTTTAACCCTTACTACACCAAATACCTATAATACAATTCATCTGAAATTCCTACATACATCACAAGTGGGAAATCCCATTGACAAGAGGCAGGAAGCCAGAATCCCACCACCAGAAAGCGACACACCGCCAAGCCACATACAGTTGGCGAACTGGACGACTCCAAACCAAGATCTCGCCAGCGAAAATCTGCGATTCCTGACTCTCTCCAGATTTGCTGCCCACGGCGTCATATACACTCACGGGGTGAATCGGTGCACAAATTGCCCCCATATGTTTTAGTCGTGTTTGACTTTAGATGGTTTGCTTTCTTGCTTCTGCTTCAATCACTTCCAAATAGCTTCCTGTTGAAGTCCCATTTTCTCCTATCTGCGGCCCTTTTTAAGGTCGCTTTCAAGCACCTTTGTATCAGCCAGGTTTGCTATCAAATGTAAGTGGTTTGTTTCAAAATATTGTAACAAAAAATGATTATGTTACAATATCCTTGTTTCATTTGTTTTTTCAAACATTCTTGTTAATTCGCGTTTAAGCAAACCTCACAGTCTGTATTTAAGCTCTGAATAATTCTCCCTTTTCATCCAGCCCCTGTACCCCTGGATACAGAAACAGCCAATCCAAAGCTTGAGGTATCTAAGGATCTGAAGAACGTGAGATTGACCCGGACAGAGAGGAGTGTCGATGAGAATGATGAGAGGTTTATAGTCTGGAATCTGTGCTTGGGATCAAGTGGATTCACATCAGGTGCACACTACTGGGAGGGTAGAGTTGCGGGGAATCAACCATTGGACTCTGGGAGTAGCCACAGATGTCCGTGAAGAGGAAAACAGATATTGAACTGATGCCAGGAAACGGGTTCTGGACAATTGGGAGGGAAGAAGATAAATTTGAGGCAACTCTGACAATAAATCGGATATCTGTGCTGGTGAGATTCCCAGGAAGATTGGTGTTTATCTCAGCTATGATTCCAAGAAAGTTTCATTTTATGGAGCAACAGAAAGGTTACCTCCACACTTTCACTGTGTGTGAATTCACAGAGAACCTTCATCCTTTCTTCAATACGACGCATTGTGGCAAATGGCTGAGAATCTGCCCAGTTCAACATTAGCTCTTTATAAGAACGTTCAGACCTCAATGTTTCTACAAAATACATTCCAGTTTAAAGGTTAATCACAAGAACTTGTTGAATATGTAAATATTAGAGCTAATCCTCCATTTTTAAGATAAGATTATATAAATTTTATATAATTTCTGGATCATCCTTGTTTTCAAATATTGTCTGACATGTGCGTTTAAATAATATAATTCAATTTTCCGCAGTGCAGCTCTCTCCATGTTTGTGTTTCATGTAAAATAAAGTAACAAGGTAGGAACAGATTAAAGGTCCCTATTTTGTCAGATTCACAGTGCGGAGTGCAGGTTTCACCCTATAGAAACCACTCAAAAGTCTTGGATAAACTGAGGCTTTGGCAACTGATATGGATTTGCCATCCATCTGCCACAGTCCCTATAAAGTCCCTTCTACCATCTGGTCTTCAGTGGTTTGCAAATTGTTAATGCTGCCTGTGTCTGTCAGACTGGAATCAACTGAGGGTCAGTTCCACAATTCACCTCCAAGGGGAAGTGAGTTGGCTATTTCAGTTGCCGGTGGAATTGAGAAACGATGCAGGATGGGCATTGAAAACTGTGGTACTGGAAGTCATTTTGGGATCCTGACCACTCTGAGACAGCTTCAGATTTTCAAAGGGACAGTGGGGGTGTGGATCTAAGGAAGGCATCCTCCATCAATTCATGGCCGCTTAACTTCCTTTGGAGTTTTTTGAAGGGCTGACAATGACGGCAGATGAGAACAGAAGTTTGAAAAGCTTTTTGGATGAGTCTGACCATCTTTTGAGTGGATCATTTGGATTGCCACAGATCCCAAACACTTTATTGACAATGGGTTCTTCAAAGAGATTTTCGAGGTGAATCATGCGTTGGCATGATGCAATGGTGCTACCTTGTTACCAAAGCCTCTATCTGCCTGCTTTCCCTTCTCGGGAGCTGTCTGCTCAAATCGACAAGGTAGAACGCAGCCCCCCAGAATGGTCCCCAAGAGATAATCATTGGGCAACCCACATCGCCTTCTGACCAATTAGGCTGAGGCCTTGGGTTCAGGACCTGCAATGAATCCGGATATTGGGTTCATGGCCACACATTGAAAACTGACCCAGTGTGTGTCAGATTATTGGCCACCATAATGGCAAGAAACACTGGGAACTACATTTCTTTAGGGGTGGGAACATAATGGTCTGACTCCTGTGCCTCACACCCTCAATAGTGATTTAGTCTGTCAGAAACAGCACAAGGAATTGAGATCTCGTCAATGACGAGTTTTAGTGGGTATTTGATGGAAGGTACTCCCCATCTGGTTTTCCTGCACACTCTGCCTCAGAGCTAATTATTTTCACATGGAAATTTGGAGAGAAAACTTTCTTTCAGGGGGCGGAATTATCTGTCCAGCAACGCCGATATCGTGAATCCCGATCGGGCGAGGAATCGGGTGTCAGCTGAAAATCGAGGTCGGCGCTAGGCGACCAGTGGAGTACCATGCTAGTGGCATGAATGGGTTCCAGCCCCGTGCCGGTATGGGCATGCAGAATGTCCAGCAGCACTCGTTAACATATCATGAAAGGGCCCGACCCGATAGTCTCCACCCAAGATGCTCCGCCTCAGCCAGGCAGAAGGGACTTCGCTGCGGTTCACTTGTGGCAGTTGTGCCTCGCTGGGGGGGGGGGGGGGGGGGGGGGGCGGGGGGGAAAGAGTGGCACAGCCAGGACCCGGGGGCATGGTAAGGGCAATCAGGAGATGGATCATAGTTCGGGGGTGTGTCCCCCCCAGCCCCCCGGAACTGTGGTGTCCAGTCATGGACAGATATTTCCGCCACCTGCAAAGCAGCCACCTGCCTGCACACTGCACTGACTGCCCTCTGTGTAAATGTACAGAGCTGCACCAGCCGTATGGGTGCCCTGCCCCCAGACAACCCTCCGAGGAACCCTCATCCATCAGTGGGATGGCCATGGTCCAGTGCAGTCAGTGTCCCAGCAGATGCTGGCACACATATCCGAGGCTGTGCCGCACTGCAGGAAGAGCAGAGCACACCCTGTACAGCAGACGCATGCACCGTGACTGTTGGCACCCACTCTGGCTAACTGAGCCTCCCACTATCAGCCAGCCCACCCAGCAGGACTACCAGCTGTCACCAAGCCCCGCCTGCCTACTGTGCCCCTACTCCAATCCATCCTGACTCCGGATAGGCACAACCCCTGCGTAGGACAGAGGACCCATGGCACTTCCCCACCACCCCGGGGGATAGCGATGTCTCCGAGGAGCAGCAGCAGGAGTCCGGGCGCAATCCGCACTTTGTGGTTCTCAGCCACCAGGTAGTACAGCGCCAAGTAAACCACCGCCCAGCCTCGTGTCTCTCCAGCGGTTACCCCCTCCAACAGCCGATTGACCCGGCTAACGGGGAAACTGCAAACCTGACCTGGAGGAGTGAGATTCCATCCGTTCTTGGCCTGAATTCGAACCCGGTCTGCCATTTCCAGCAACAAATTTGCTCCAGCTCCCCTCCCTTCCCTCCTCTCTCCTTCCTCCACACAGCTCAACACTGAAACAGTAGCAGCAACACAGAGTAATATTTTGGTTTATTAACAATTGGACAGTTACATATCACAAATTGTCACAAGGCACAAAGCCTGAACAACTTTACAGTTACACATCAAAACAGTCACAAGATACAATATCTTCATTACACACACACACACATGGGGCGGTATTCTCCCCTACCCAGGCGGGATGGGGGGTCCCGGCGCATCGGAGGGGCGAGAACCACTCCGGCATCGGGCCTCCCCAAAGGGGCAGAATTTCTCCGCACCTTTAGGGGCCTAGGCCCGCCCCCATAGTGCCTCCCACTCCGCAGACCAATGCGAGCGGCCTTTGGCACCCCGCTGACCGACGGGAACGGGTGGCCGATAGGCCTTTGCCAGTTGGCGTGAGTCCGTGCATGCGCAGGAGCGTCAGTGGCGGCTGACGTCACCATGGCGCATGCTCGGTGGAGGGTCTTCTTCCACCTCCGCCATGGTTGGAGCCATGGCGGCAGCGGAAGAAAAAGAGTGCCGCCACGGCACAGGCACGCCTGCCGATCGGTGGGCCCTGATCGCAGGCCAGGCCACCGTGGGGGCATCCCGGGGTCCTGATCGCCCCCCTCCACCCCCAGGACCCCGGGGTCCGCTCACACCACCTGCTCCTGCCGGCACCCAGAGGTGGTCTAAACTATGCCGGCGGGAGAGGCCTGTCAGCGGCGGGACTTCGGCCCATTGCGGGCCGGAGAATTGCCGCGGGGCTCGCTGACAGGCGCGACCTGATTCCTGCCCCTGCTGATTCCCGGCTGAATTCTGGCCACGGCGGGGGGCGGGATTTACGCCGGTCCCGGGCCGATTCTCCGACCCTTGCATGAGGTCAGAGAATACCGCCCATGGAGTCAGAAGAAATAGGAGAGGCGTTGAAGTGAATACTTTTCGTCAGTGTTCACCAAGGAGAGGGGCCATGTTTTTGAGGATGAGAGTGTGATACAGGCAGGTAGGCTGGAGGGAGGTATATGTTCTGAGGAAGGATGTATTAGCAATTTTGAAAAACCTGAGGGTCGACAAGTCCCCTGGGCCAGATGGGAGTTTATCCAAGGATTCTTTGGGAGGCAAGGGATGAGATTGCAGAGCCTTTGGCTTTGATCTTTAGGTCCTCACTGTCCACAGTGTTATGGGAGCGGCGTTTTCAGAACCCCAAAATGTATCATGGAGTTCAACCAACCTCTCCCTTTAATGTATTGGTTGCTTTTGAAGCACACGGCTTGGTCTCCAGGTGTGGTATTACAATTATGGGCACGTGGGTTTTTAAACACAATATTTATTCCATGAACTCAACTTAACCTTTCAAAATAACATTGGATCTCTTAACAGCCCTTACTTCAAAGATAACCCCAAAAATAATACAACACTAAATAATCCCTCAAAATGTTCCTTCAAATCTCCACAAGACTTTACACCTTTAAATAGAAACACATCAGGTTAAAGACATTACTTTTATGATTTTATATCACCCTAGATGATTCAGAGATAGTCTTTCCTGGCAGAGATCACAGCAGTTCCAGCTCACTGCAAAACACAAGCTCTTTCGCTCAAAACCCGGCTTCCTCCTTTCAAACAGCTCACAGCCAACTAGCCAGGCACTTTTCAGCTGCTCTCTCTCAAACTGAAACTAAAAGCAGAAGTGAACTCAGCTCCCCCCACCCTCTGACATCACTTCAGTAATATGAGCTGCTCCATTTCTTACATTGCTTAAAATCCATTTCTCAAAGGTGCTCTCACATGACAACGGGGATAGTGCCAGAGGACTGGAGAGTGGCGCATGTTGTTCCTCTGTTCAAGAAAGGGAATAGGAATGACCCTGGTAATTATAATGTGGAGATGCCGGCGTTGGACTGGGGTGAGCACAGTAAGAAGTCTTACAACACCAGGTTAAAGTCCAACAGGTTTGTTTCAAACACGAGCTTCGGAGCACGGCTCCTTCTTCAGGTGAATGGCGAGGTATGTTCCAGAAACATTTATATAGACCAAAGTCAGAGATGCTGGACAATGCTTGGAATGCGAGCATTTGCAGGTAATCAAATCATTACAGATCCAGGGAGAGGGATAATCACAGGTTAAGAGGTGTGAATTGTCTCAAGCCAGAATAGTTGGTAGGATTTTTGCAAGCCCAGGCCTGATGGTGGGGGGTGGATGTAATGCGACATGAATCCAGATCCCGGTTGAGGCCGCACTCATGCGTTGCGGAACTTAGCTATAAGTTTTTGCTCGGCAATCCTGCGTTGTCGTGTGTCCTGAAGACCGCCTTGGAGAACGCTTACCCGGAGATCAGAGGCTTGAAGCCCTTGACTGCTGAATTGTTCCCCGACTGGAAGGGAACATTTCCTGCCGGGTGATTACATCGATGACATTTTTTTCCTTTGGACCCACAGCGAAGAATCACTGAAACGACTACACGATGAGATCAATAAATTCCAAACACCATCAGACTCACCATGGACTATTCTCCAAATTCTGTTGCATTCTTGGACACACTCATCTCCATCAAGGACGGTCACCTCAGCACTTTGCTTTACCGCAAGCCCATGGATAACTCATGATGCTCCACTTCTCCAGCTTTCACCCGAACACATTAAAGAAGCCATCCCCTATGGACAAGCCCTCCGTATACACGGGATCTGCTCAGACGACGAGGAGCGTAAGCATACACCTACAGATGCTGAAAGATGCTCTCCTTACAAACGGGATATGGCGTTCGAGCTAATCGACTCGACAGTTCCAACGCGCCACAGCAAAATACCGCACCCCCGTCCTCGAGAGAAGGACAAACCCGGGACACAACTGACAGAGTACCCTTCGTCGTCCGAGTACTTTCCTGGGGCGGAGAAACTACGACCACTTCTTCGCAGCCTCAACACATCATCAATGAAGATGAACATCTTGCCAAGTCATCCCCAAACCCCCACTACTGGCCTTCAAACAACCCGCGTACCTCAACCAAACCATTGTTTGCAGAAAATTACCCAGCCTTCAGAACAGCGCCACGACACCACACAACCCTGTCCAGGGGCAATCTCTGCAAGACATGCCAGATCATCGACTTGGATACCACCATTACCGGGTAACACCACCCACCAGGTACGCGGCACATACTCGTGCGACTCGACCAATGTAGTCTACCTCATACGCTGCAGGAAAGGATGTCCCGAAGCGCGGTACATTGGCGAGACCATGCAGACACTGCGACAACGAATGAACGGGCACCGTGCGACAATCACTGGGCAGGAATGTTCCCTTCCAGTCGGGGAACACTTCAGCAGTCAAGGGCATTCAGCCTCTGATCTCCGGGTAAGCGTTCTCCAAGGCGGTCTTCAGGACACCCGACAACGCAGAATTGCCGAGCAAAAACTTATAGCTAAGTTCCACACGCATGAGTGCGACCTCAACCGGGATCTTGGATTCATGTCGCATTACATTCACCCCCCCACCATCTGGCCTGGACTTGCAAAATCCTACCAACTGTTCTGGCTTGAGACAATTCCCACCTCTTTAACCTGTGATTATCCCTCTCCCTGGATCTGTAATGATTTGATTACCCGCAAATGCTCGCATTCCAAGCATTGTCCAGCATCTCTGACTTTGTCTATATAAATGTTTCTGGAACATACCTCGCCATTCACCTGAGGAAGGAGCTGCGCTCCGAAAGCTCGTGTTTGAATCAAACCTGTTGGACTTTAAACTGGTAATTATAAGCCAGTTAGTCTTACTTGGGTGGTCGCTAAGTTAATGGAAAAGGTCCTGAAGGATAGGATTTATGACCATTTGGAAAGATGCAGCTTAATCCGGGATAGTCAACACGGATTCGTGAAGGGTAAGTCTTGCCTCACAAATTTTATTGAATTCTTTGAGGAGGTAACTAAGCGTGTAGATGAAGGTAGAGCAGTTGATGTCGTATACATGGATTTCAGTAAGGCGTTTGATAAGGTTCCCCATGGTTGGTTCATGAAGAAAGTAAGGAGGTGTGGGATAGAGAAATTTGGCCAATTGGATAAGTAACTGGCTATCACATAGAAGGTGGTGGTGGATGGAAAATTTTCAGACTGGAGACCAGTTACCAGCGGTATACCACAGGGATCAGTGCTGGTTCCTCTGCTATTTGTGATTATTATCAATGACTTGGAGGAGGGGGCTGAAGGGTGGGTCAGTAAATTTGCTGATGACACCAAGATTGGTGGATTAGTGGATGAGGTGGAGGGCTGTTGCAGGCTGCAAAGAGACATTGATAGGATGCAGAGCTGGGCCGAAAAATGGCAGATGGAGTTTAACCCTGATAAGTGCGAGGTGATTCATTTTGGTAGAAAAAATTGAATGCGGATTACAGGGTCAATGGCAGGGTTCTGAGGAATATGGAGGAACAGAGAGATCTTGGGGTTCATGTCCACAGATCTCTGAAGGTTGCCACTCAAGTGGACAGAGCCGTGAAGAAGGCTTATAGTGTGTTAGCGTTATTAACAGGGGGCTTGAGTTTAAGAGCCGTGGGGTTATGCTGCAACTGTACATGACCCTGGTCAGACCATATTTGGAGTATTGTGTGCAGTTCTGGTCACCTCTTTACAGGAAGGATGTGGAAGCTTTGGAAAGGGTGCAAAGGAGATTTACCAGGATGCTGCCTGGTTTGCAGGATAGGTCTTATGAAGAAAGGTTGAGGGAGCTAGGACTTTTCTCTTTGGAGCGGAGGAGGATGAGAGGCGATTTAATAGAGGTTTATAGATGATGAGGAGGATAGATTGAGTGGACGTTCAGAGACTATTTCCCTCAGGTGGATGTAGCTGTTACAAGGGGGCAACTTAACTATAAGATTCAGGGTGGGAGATATAGGAGGGATATCCGAGGTAGGTTCTTTACTCAGAGAACATAAGAACTAGGAGCAGGAGTAGGCCTATCTGGCCCCTCGAGCCTGCTCTACCATTCAATGAGATCATGGCTGATCTTTTATGGACTCAGCTCCACTTTCCGGCCCTGAACACCATAACGCTTAATCCTTTATTCTTCAAAAAACTATCTATCTTTACCTTAAAAACATGTTAATGAAGGAGCCTCAACTGCTTCACTGGGCAAGGAATTCCATAGATTCACAACCCTTTGGGTGAAGAAGTGCCTCCTAAACTTCAGTCCTAAATCTACTTCCCCTTATTTAGAGGCTATGCCCCCTAGTCCTGCTTTCACCCGCCAGTGGAAACAACCTGCCCGCATCTATCCTATTTATTCCCTTCATAATTTTATATGTTTGTATAAGATCCCCCCTCATCCTTCTAAATTCCAATGAGTACAGTCCCAGTCTACTCAACCTCTCCTCATAATCCAACCCCTTCAGCTCTGGGATTAACCGAGTGAATCTCCTCTGCACACCCTCCAGCGCCAGTACGTCCTTTCTCAAGTAAGGAGACCAAAGCTGAACACAATACTCCAGGTGTGGCCTCACTAACACCTTAGACAATTACAGCATAACCTCCCTAGTCTTAAACTCCATCCCTCTAGCAATGAAGGACAATATTCCATTTGCTTTCTTAATCACCTGTTGCATCTGTAAACCAACTTTTTGCGACTCATGCACTAGCACACCCAGGTCTCTCTGCACAGCAGCATGCTTTAATATTTTATCATTTAAATAATAATCCCTTTTGCTGTTATTCCTACCAAAATGGATAACCTCACATTTGTCAACATTGTATTCCATCTGCCAGACCCTAGCCCATTCACTTAACCTATCCAAATCCCTCTGCAGACTTCCAGTATCCTCTGCACTTTTCGCTTACCCATGATGTGGAGATGCCGGCGTTGGACTGGGGTGAGCACAGTAAGAAGTCTTACAACACCAGGTTAAAGTCCAACAGGTTTGATTCAAACACGAGCTTTCGGAGCGCAGCTCCTTCCTCAGGTGAATGGCGAGGTATGTTCCAGAAACATTTATATGGACAAAGTCAGAGATGCTGGACAATGCTTGGAATGCAAGCATTTGCAGGTAATCAAATCATTACAGATCCAGGGAGAGGGATAATCACAGGTTAAAGAGGTTACACGATGTGCTTTCGGGGGTGTGGGTCGGAGAGGGGAAGGTGTCTGACATCTATAAGGTAATGCAGGAGGTGGAGGAGTCGTCAGTGGAGGAGTTGAAGGCTAAATGGGAGGAGGAACTCGGGGAGCAGATAGAGGACGGGACTTGGGCGGATGCCTTGGAGAGAGTCAACTCTTCCTCTTCATGTGCGCGGCTTAGCCTCATCCAATTTAAGGTGCTGCACCGGGCCCACATGTCCGGGACTAGGATGAGTAGGTTCTTTGGGGGTGAGGACAGGTGCACCAGGTGTTCGGGGAGTCCAGCGAATCATGCCCTTATGTTCTGGGCATGTCCGGCACTGGAAGAATTCTGGAAGGGGGTGGCAGGGACGGTGTCGAGGGTGGTTGGATCCAGGGTCAAACCAGGGTGGGGACTCCCGATTTTCGGAGTTGTGCTGGAGCCGGGAGTGCAGGAGGCGAAAGAGGCCGGTGTCCTGGCCTTTGCGTCCCTAGCAGCCCGGCGGAGTATTTGCTGCAGTGGAAGGATGCAAGGCCCCCAAGGGTGGAGAACTGGGTCAATGACATGGCGGGATTTATAAAGTTGGAAAGGGTTAAATTTGCCCTGAGAGGATCAGTACAAGGGTTCTATAAACGGTGGCAGCCTTTTCTGGACTTCCTGGCTCAAAGATAGGTATCTTGGTCAATAGGGGGGTGTTCCTAACTATAGTTTCTAAATTTATTTTTTGCTACGGTTATGTAACTTAATACTGGGTTAACTTAAGTTGTTGTTAATATGTTGGGTTGTGCATTGAGGAGGGGCGAAGGTTTATGATTGTTGTTATTACTGTTATAGTTGGTATTTTTGTATGGTTTGATGTCGTGTAAATTCAAAATTTTTCAATAAAAATTATTTAAAAAACCCATTTACAAACAGTATCGTCAGAGACAACAGAAATCAGGAGCATGTCAAAAACATCTACTAAATACAGAAAACCACCAATATACGGACACAATCAGCCCGTTTCCCCCCCAAAGGGGTTCCCAGTTAAATCCAAAACAACAGTTCCAGGCTGCTAGCCGTAAAGCCGGCAAACGGCCGCTTTGTTATCACCCACCCCCCTCCCCCGCCCAGCCCGGTAACTTCACATCGGAGGAAAGGCTCCCTCCGCAAGGAGCACAGGCCACCGGAAAGTTACACAGCCAGGGTGTGGCAGAGAGACCTTCCTTCACGGAACCGTGTTAACCTGCCCAACCGGAAAGGGACCATTTGTAAACAGAGCAGTTTAACAACATGGACAGAAACAACAGTAATAAATCAACACAAAAGTCCACAAAGTCAGTCCTAGTGCACCAAACAGTGTCCGACACAAAACTCGCTGACACCCGGCACAGCTTGAAATGTTCACCAATAATCCAGAAAATGGCCACCCAGTGACATGGCAACGTCTCGGGGAAAACCCCAGATAATCTCTCCAAAACAGACAAAAGTCAGTAGAAAGGTACCAAAATCCCGAGGTCTACTTCAGCAGTCCAAGGGGTCAACCCCCGGAGCCTCCAGGAGCAACAGCAGGCCAGAACCAATCCACCCTGAGCTGCAGGCAGTGGGGCCCGACCTCCACCAACACAGCGCCAAGCAAGCCTGCCACCCCCAGCAACACATCCGCTCCAACCCTCCCCCCTTCCCCTCCTCCATGCAGCTCAGCACCAGGACAGCAGCAGCAACAGAGACAGAGACAGTGGCTGCACCCACTGCAAATCCTTAGTGAATATAGGAATAGGATAGAGCAGATGTATGTGTGGTTGAAGATCTGTGGTAGGGTGAAGATAGGGGAGATTAAATGTCAAAAGGCATAATAGTGCAGCACAGATCGAGATGTAGAGTAAGAACTCTTACATCACCAGGTTAAAGTCTAACAGGTTTGTTTTGAATCACTAGCTTTCGGAGCACAGCTCTTTCGTCAGATCAAGATGGTAATGGGCCAAGTAAAGAAACTTCATTGTTGTATTTCCAGCATCTGAAGAAATTTATTTTCTTCCATTACATCAAATATATACCCAGATTACTGCTGCCATTCACTGGAATGGACACTGATACATTCTGCACCAGTTATGGAAAGTTAGAAAATTACCCAAGAGAATTGTCTCACTGAGGAGAAATGATGGTGCTCTACCACCACCAGGTGGCCATAATCAGTAATGCAGAGGAAATACATTTGTGGAGTCCCGATCACAGTCAGCAGGTGGCAGTGCTGCTCCATACAAAATAGGATTTTTACGTTAAAATGTTTTTATTCATTTACCTAAATAAACATCGAAACACAGGAACCCTGCAGAGATATCATCAGATAATAGAGACTGAAATTCTGACATCATCTTTTAGGCAGGAAATTAAGTTGTGATTTAATTGAGCATCAGAATAAATTTAAGGGCCTGAAATTACTGGGTTAAAATAAATCCATAGACAGTTTGTGGTTTTAAGTTTATTGTTTTGCTGACAAGGAATGTTGTTGCATCAAGTAAACTATATTTATACATTCGAACAATCTGATCTGTTTTAATAAAAACAAAATACTGCGAATGCTGGAAATGGACTGACTGAAGCAGCGAGTAAATGAAGGAGAGACACAAGATATTTAATTTACTTTTTATTTTAATCCTCTGACATTTCTATTTGTGTTGTTTTTATTTACAGTCTGATTGGGATTTTACAATTCGGAAAGTAAATGACACATTTAGTGACAACCTATTATTAATGGTGGTTTCTGAACCCTGACCTCTGACCCTGATCACGGGGTCATATCATTGTGATGTCAGGGCCCCGCCCCTGTTATTGATCCAATCAGAACCGGAGCAGATTCTCAGCCATTTGTTGTTTTTATCCCAAGTCCCGCAGAAAGGATAAAGTTTCTCCGTGAATCTATTCCCAGTGAAGGTGTGGAGATGGGACTTGGTGTCCACGTTGTAAAATGAAACTGTCCCAGACTCATAACTGAGATAAACTCCCACCTTCCCGGGGATCTGACCGACAGGGAGACGGGATTCAGGAGAGGAATTTATATAAAACTGATCATCAAACCGCTCAATGGTCCAGAATCCAGTCTCTGGCCTCAGTCTGACCCATTCCTTCCTCTCCACAGACTCTGCGGCTACTCCCAGACTCCAGCCCCGATTCCCCGTCACCTCCACCTCCCAGTAATGTCTCCCCGATGTGAATCCCTCTGATCCCAGCGCACAGGCCCAGTGTGTAAACCTCTGCCTGGTGTCAGGGAGACTCCTCTGGGTCCCTGTCCATCTCAAACTCTTCAGATCCTCAGACACCTCGAGCCAGGGATTCGCTGTTTCCATATCCAGGGTCACAGAGACTGGGAGAAAAAACAGAAAATTAGAGACTGAATGGGGATGGGAACAATGGCCGGGGTTTCCCGACCCCCCCGCCGGGTCGGAGAATTGCTGGGGGGGGGGGGGGGGGGGGGGGCGGAGTGAACCCCACCCCCGCTGAATACTGAATTATCAAACGTCGGTGGGGGCGGGAATCGCGCCGGTCACCTGCCCGCTGGCAGCCCCCCCCCCCCCCCCCCCGGCGATTCTCCGGCCCGCGATGGGACAAGTGGCCGCCTGTTTTAGGCCAGACCCACCGGCGTCTGTTACAACAGAGTACCTGGGATGGGGGAGGGAGTCACTGGGGATGGGGGAGGGAGTCACTGGGGATGGGGACAGAGTCACTGGGGATGGGGGAGGAGTCACTGGGGATGGGGACAGAGTCACTGGGGATGGGGACAGAGTCACTGGGGATGGGGACAGAGCACTGGGGATGGGGAGAGAGTCACTGGGGATGGGTGGAGGGAGTCACTGGGGATGGGGGACAGAGTCACTGGGATGGGGACAGAGTCACTGTGGATGGGGACAGTCACTGGGGATGGGGGAGGGAGTCACTGGGGATGGGGGACAGAGTCCGGGGATGGGGACAGAGTCCTGGGGATGGGACAGAGTCACTGGGGATGGGGACAGAGTCACTGGGGATGGGGACCGAGGCACTGGGGGATGGGGAGAGAGTCACTGGGTATGGGGACAGAGTCCTGGGGGATGGGGGACAGAGTCACTGGGGATGGAGGAACAGAGTCACTGGGGATGGGGGACAGAGTCACTGGGGATGGGGGACAGAGTCACTGGGGATGGGGGACAGAGTAACTGGGGATGGGGACAGAGTCACTGGGGATGGGGACAGAGTCACTGGGGATGGGGAGGGAGTCACTGGGGATGGGGGAGGGAGTCACTGGGGATGGGGACAGAGTCACTGGGGATGGGGAGGGAGTCACTGGGATGGGGGAGGGAGTCACTGGGGATGGGGACAGAGTCACTGGGGATGGGGAGGGAGTCACTGGGGATGGGGGACAGAGTCACTGGGGATGGGGACGGGAGTCACTGGGGATGGGGACAGAGTCACTGGGGATGGGGACAGAGTCACTGGGGATGGGGACAGAGTCACTGGGGATGGGGGAGGGAGTCACTGGGGATGGGGGAGGGAGTCACTGGGGATGGGGGAGGGAGTCACTGGGGATGGGGGAGGAAGTCACTGGGGATGGGGAGGGAGTCACTGGGGATGGGGAGGGAGTCACTGGGGATGGGGACAGAGTCACTGGGGATGGGGACAGAGTCACTGGGGATGGGGACAGAGTCACTGGGGATGGAGGAGGGAGTCACTGGGGATGGGGAAGGGAGTCACTGGGATGGGGGACAGAGTCACTGGGGATGGGGACAGAGTCACTGGGGATGGGGACAGAGTCAAGTGGGGATGGGGACAGAGTCACTGGGGATGGGGGGACAGAGTCACTGGGGATGGGGGACAGAGTCACTGGGGTTGGGACAGAGGTCACTGGGGATGGGGGTCAGAGTCACTGGGGATGGGGGACAGAGTCACTGGGGATGGGGGTCTGAGTTACTGGGGATGGGGGACAGTCACTGGGGATGGGGGACAGAGTCACTGGGGATGGGGACAGAGTCACTGGGGATGGGGGACAGAGTCACTGGGGATTGGGACAGAGTCACTGGGGATGGGGACACAGTCACTGGGGATGGGGGAGGGAGTCACTGGGAATGGGGAGGGAGTCACTGGGGATGGGGACAGAGTCACTGGGGATGGGGAGGAGTCACTAGGATGGGGGACAGAGTCCACTGGGGTTGGGACAGAGGTCACTGGGGATGGGGACAGATCCACTGGGGATGGGGAGGGGGTCACTGGGAGATGGGGGAGGGAGTCACTGGGGATGGGGACAGAGTCAATGGGGATGGGGACAGAGTCACTGGGGATGGGGGACGAGTCACTGGGGATGGGGGACAGAGTCACTGGGGTTGGGACAGAGTCACTGGGGATGGGGGTCAGAGTCACTGGGGATGGGGGACAGAGTCACTGGGATGGGGGGACTGAGTCACTGGGGATGGGGGACAGAGTCACTGGGGATGGGGGACAGAGTCACTGGGGATGGGGACAGAGTCACTGGGGATGGGGACAGAGTCACTGGGGATGGGGACAGAGTCACTGGGGATGGGGACAGAGTCACTGGGGATGGGGGAGGGAGTCACTGGGGATGGGGGAGGGAGTCACTGGGGATGGGGACAGAGTCACTGGGGATGGGGAGGGGAGTCACTGGGGATGGGGGACAGAGTCACTGGGGATGGGGACAGAGTCACTGGGGATGGGGACAGAGTCACTGGGGATGGGGAAGGGAGTCACTGGGGATGGGGGAAGGGAGTCACTGGGGATGGGGACAGAGTCACTGGGGATGGGGGACAGGGAGTCACTGGGGATGGGGACAGAGTCACTGGGGATGGGGGAGGGAGTCACTGGGGATGGGGGACAGAGTCACTGGGGATGGGGGACAGTCACTGGGGATGGGGAGGGAGTCACTGGGGATGGGGGACAGAGTCACTGGGGATGGGGGACAGAGTCACTGGGGATGGGGAGGGAGTCACTGTGGATGGGGACGGAGTCACTGGGGATGGTGGAGGGAGTCACTGGGGATGGGGACAGAGTCACTGGGGATGGGGAGGGAGTCACTGGGGATGGGGGACAGAGTCACTGGGGATGGAGACAGAGTCACTGGGGATGGGGACAGAGTCACTGGGGATGGGGGAGGGAGTCACTGGGAATGGGGGACTGAGTCACTGGGGATGGGGGACAGAGTCACTGGGGATGGGGGACAGAGTCACTGGGGATGGGGGACAGAGTCACTGGGGATGGGGACAGAGTCACTGGGGATGGGGGACAGAGTCACTGGGGATGGGGGAGGGAGTCACTGGGGATGGGGACAGAGTCACTGGGGATGGGGACAGAGTCACTGGGGATGGGGACAGAGTCACTGGGGATGGGGGACAGAGTCACTGGGGATGGGGACAGAGTCACTGGGGATGGGGGACAGAGTCACTGGGGTGGGGACAGAGTCACTGGGGATGGGGACAGAGTCACTGGGGACGGGGGAGGGAGTCACTGGGGATGGGGGAGGGAGTCACAGGGGATGGGGACAGAGTCACTGGAGATAGGGGACGGAGTCACTGGGGATGGGGGACAGAGTCACTGGGGATGGGGGACAGAGTCACTGGGGATGGGGGACAGAGTCACTGGGGATTGGGGACAGAGTCACTGGGGATGGGGGTCAGAGTCACTGGGGATGGGGGACAGAGTCACTGGGGATGGGGGAGGGAGTCACTGGGAATGGGGGACTGAGTCACTGGGGATGGGGGACAGAGTCACTGGGATGGGGGACAGAGTCACTGGGGATGGGGGACAGAGTCACTGGGGATGGGGACAGAGTCACTGGGGATGGGGGACAGAGTCACTGGGGGATGGGGGACAGGGAGTCACTGGGGATGGGACAGAGTCACTGGGGATGGGGACAGGAGTCACTGGGGATGGGGACAGAGTCACTGGGGATGGGGACAGAGTCACTGGGGAATGGGGAGGGAGTCACTGGGGATGGGGAGGGAGTCACTGGGGATGGGGACAGAAGTCACTGGAGATAGGGGGACAGGAGTCACTGGGGATGGGGACAAGTCCACTGGGGATGGGGGACAAGTCACTGGGGATGGGGACAGAGTCACTGGGGATGGGGTACAGAGTCACTGGGGATGGGGAGGGAGTCACTGGGGATGGGGGACAGGAGTCACTGGGGATGGGGAGGGAGTCACTGGGGATGGGGACAGAGTCACTGGGGATGGGGACAGAGTCACTGGGGATGGGGACAGAGTCACTGGGGATGGGGACAGAGTCACTGGTGACGGGGGAGGGAGTCACTGGGGATGGGGGACGGAGTCACTGGGGATGGGGACAGAGTCACTGGGGATAGGGGAGGAGTCACTGGGGATGGGGGACAGTCACTGGGGATGGGGGACAGAGTCACTGGGTTGGGACAGAGTCACTGGGGTTGGGGGTCAGAGTCACTGGGGATGGGAGTCAGAGTCACTGGGGATGGGGGACAGAGTCACTGGGGATGGGGGGACAGAGTCACTGGGGATGGGGACAGAGTCACTGGGGATGGGGACAGAGTCACTGGGGATGGGGGAGGGAGTCACTGGGGATGGGGGACAGAGGTCACTGGGGATGGAGACAGAGTCCTGGGATGGGGACGAGTCACTGGGGATGGGGAGGGAGTCACTGGGAATGGGGGACTGAGTCACTGGGGATGGGGGACAGAGTCACTGGGGATGGGGGACAGAGTCACTGGGATGGGGGGACAGAGTCACTGGGGATGGGGACAGAGTCACTGGGGATGGGGGACAGAGTCACTGGGGATGGGGGGACGGGAGTCACTGGGGATGGGGGACAGAATCACTGGAGATAGGGGACGGAGTCACTGGGGATGGGGGACAGTCACTGGGGATGGGGGACAGAGTCACTGGGGTTGGGACAGAGTCACTGGGGTTGGGGGTCAGAGTCACTGGGGATGGGAGTCAGAG
>NC_052158.1:8526964-8631689 GCF_902713615.1 Scyliorhinus canicula
CCAGTGACTCTGTCCCCCCCCAGTGACTCTGTCCCCATTCCCCAGTGACTTCCCCCATCCCCAGTGACTCTGTCCCCCATCCCGTACCTTCCCCCATCCCAGTGACTCTGTCCCCATCCCCAGTGACTCTGTCCCCATCCCCAGTGACTCCCTCCCCCATCCCCAGTGACTCTGTCCCCATCCCCAGTGACTCTGTCCCCATCCCCAGTGACTCTGTCCCCATCCCCAGTGACTCTGTCCCCATCCCCAGTGACTCCCTCCCCCATCCCCAGTGACTCCCTCCCCCATCCCCAGTGACTCTGTCCCCATCCCCAGTGACTCTGTCCCCCATCCCCAGTGACTCTGTCCCCCATCCCCAGTGACTCTGTCCCCCATCCCCAGTGACTCTGTCCCCCATCCCCAGTGACTCTGTCCCTATCCCCAGTGACTCCCTCCCCCATC
Source organism: Scyliorhinus canicula (assembly GCF_902713615.1). Lineage (NCBI taxonomy): Eukaryota > Metazoa > Chordata > Chondrichthyes > Carcharhiniformes > Scyliorhinidae > Scyliorhinus > Scyliorhinus canicula. The sequence continues at coordinate 8,527,406 of NC_052158.1, forward strand.
CCGTGACTCTGTCCCCCATCCCCAGTGACTCTGTCCCCCATCCCCAGTGACTCTGTCCCCATCCCCAGTGACTCTGTCCCCCATCCCCAGTGACTCTGTCCCCCATCCCCAGTGACTCTGTCCCCATCCCCAGTGACTCTGTCCCCCATCCCCAGTGACTCTATCCCCATCCCCAGTGACACTGTCCCCCATCCCCAGTGACTCTGTCCCCATCCCCAGTGACTCTATCCCCCATCCCCAGTGACTCTGTCCCCCATCCCCAGTGACTCCCTCCCCCCATCCCCAGTGACTCTGTCCCCCATCCCCAGTGACTCTGTCCCCCATCCCCAGTGACACCCTCCCCCATCCCCAGTGACTCTGTCCCCCATCCCCAGTGACTCCCTCCCCCATCCCCAGTGACTCTGTCCCCCATCCCCAGTGACTCTGTCCCCATCCCCAGTGACTCTGTCCCCATCCCCAGTGACTCTGTCCCCATCCCCAGTGACACTGTCCCCATCCCCAGTGACTCTATCCCCCATCCCCAGTGACTCTGTCCCCCATCCCCAGTGACTCCCTCCCCCATCCCCAGTGACTCTGTCCCCCATCCCCAGTGACTCCTCCCCCATGCCCAGTGACTCTGTCCCAATCCCCAGTGACTCCCTCCCCCATCCCCAGTGACTCTGTCCCCATTCCCATTGACTCTGTCCCCCATCCCCAGTGACTCCCTCCCCCATCCCCAGTGACTCTGTCCCCCATCCCCAGTGACTCCCTCCCCCATCCCCAGTGACTCTGTCCCCCATCCCCAGTGACTCCCTCCCCCATCCCCAGTTACTCTGTCCCCATCCCCAGTGACTCCCTCCCCCATCCCCAGTGACTCTGTCCCCCATCCCCAGTGACTCCCTCCCCATCCCCAGTGACTCCCTCCCCCATCCCCAGTGACTCTGTCCCCCATCCCCAGTGACTCCCTCCCCCATCCCCAGTGACTCTGTCCCCCATCCCCAGTGACTCTGTTCCCATCCCCAGTGACTCTGTCCCCCATCCCCAGTGACTCTGTCCCCATCCCCAGTGACTCTGTCCCCCATCCCCAGTGACTCCCTCCCCCATCCCCAGTGACTCTGTCCCTATCCCCAGTGACTCGCTCCCTATCCCCAGTGACTCGCCCCCCATCCCCAGTGACTCCCTCCCCCATCCCCAGTGACTCCTTCCCCCATCCCCAGTGACTCTGTCCCCATCCCCAGTGACTCCGTCCCCACCCCCAGTGACTCCCTCCCCCATCCCCAGTGACTCTGTCCCCATCCCCAGTGACTCTGTCCCCCATCCCCAGTGACTCTGTCCCCCATCCCCAGTGACTCTGTCCCCCATCCCCAGTGACTCCCTCCCCCATCCCCAGTGACTCCCTCCCCCATCCCCAGTGACTCTGTCCCCCATCCCCAGTGACTCCCTCCCCCATCCCCAGTGACTCTGTCCCCCATCCCCAGTGACTCCCTCCCCCATCCCCAGTGACTCTGTCCCCCATCCCCAGTGACTCCCTCCCCCATCCCCAGTGACTCTGTCCCCCATCCCCAGTGACTCCCTCCCCCATCCCCAGTGACTCCTTCCCCCATCCCCAGTGACTCTGTCCCCCATACCCAGTGACTCCCTCCCCCATCCCCAGTGACTCTTTCCCCATCCCCAGTGACTCTGTCCCCCATCCCCAGTGACTCTGTCCCCATCCCCAGTGACTCCCTCCCCCATCCCCAGTGACTCCCTCCCCCATCCCCAGGTACCTGTCGTCACAGACGCCGGTGGGACAGGCCTAAAACAGGCGGCCACTTGTCCCCTCGCGGGCCGGAGAATCGCCGGGGGGGGGGGGGGCTGCCAATGGCTAGGTGACCGGCGTGATTCCCGGCCCCACCAAATCCCCAGCGTCGGAGAATTCAGCGGGGGTTGGATTCACGCCACCCCCCCCCCCCCCCCCCCCCACTTCCCCAGCAATTCTCCGACCCGGCGGGGGGGGGGGGGGGGGTCGGGAAACCCCGCCCATTGTTCCCATCCCCAGTCAGTCTCTAATTTTCTGTTTTTTGTCCCAGTCTCCGTGACCCTGGATGTGGAAACAGCGAATCCCGGGCTCGAGGTGTCTGAGGATCTGAAGAGTTTGAGATGTACCTGGACCCAGAGGAGTCTCCCTGACACCAGGAAGAGGTTTACATACGGGTCCTGTCCCTGTGCGCTGGGATCAGAGGGATTCGCATCGGGGAGACATTACTGGGAGGTGGAGGTGACGGGGAATCGGGAATGGATTCTGGGAGTAGCCGCAGAGTCTGTGGAGAGGAAGGGCCGGGTCAGACTGAGGCCAGAGACTGGATTCTGGACCATTGAGCGGTTTGAGGATCAGTTTTATATAAACTCCTCTCCTCGATCCCGTCTCCCTGTCGGTCAGATCCCCGGGAAGGTGGGAGTTTATCTCATTTATGAGTCTTGGACAGTTTCATTTTACAACGTGGACACCAAATCCCATCTCCACACCTTCACTGGGAATAAATTCACGGAGAAACTTTATCCTTTCTTCGGGACTTGGGATGTAAACAAATGGCTGAGAATCTGCTCCGGGCGGGGCCCTGACATCACAATGACATGACCCCGTGATCAGGGTCAGAGGTCAGGGTTCAGAAACCACCATTAACAACAGGTTGTCACTAAATGTGTCATTTACTTTCCGAATTGTAAAATCCCAATCAGACTGTAAATAAAAACAACACAAATAGAAATGTCTGAGAATTAAAATAAAAAGTAAATTAAATATCTTGTGTCTCTCCTTCATTTACTCGCTGCTTCAGTCAGTCCATTTCCAGCATTGGCAGTATTTTGTTTTTATTAAAACAGATCAGATTGTTCGATTGTATAAATATAGTTTACTTGATGCAACAACATTCCTTGTCAACAAAACAATAAACTTAAAACCACAAACTGTCTATGGATTTATTTTAACCCAGTAATTTCAGGCCCATGAATTTATTCTGATGCTCAATTAAGTCACAACTTAATTTCCTGCCTAAAAGATGATGTCAGGATTTCAGTCACTGTTATCTGATGATATCTCTGCAGGGTTCCTGTGTTTCGATGTTTATTCAGGTAAATGAATAAAAACATTTTAACGTAAAAATCCTATTTTGTATGGAGCAACACTGCCACCTGCTGACTATGTTCGGGACTCCACAAATTTATTTCCTCTGCATTACCGATTGTGGCCACCTGGTGGTGGTAGAGCACCATCATTTCTCCTCAGTGAGACAATTCTCTTGAGTAATTTTCTAACTTTCAATAACTGGTGCAGAATGTATCAGTGTCCATTCCAGTGAATGGCAGCAGTAATCTGGGTATATATTTGATGTAATGGAAGAAAATAAATTTCTTCAGATGCTGGAAATACAACAATGAAGTTTCTTTACTTGGCCCATTACCATCTTGATCTGACGAAAGAGCTGTGAAGCTAGTGATTCGAAACAAACCTGTTGGACTTTAACCTGGTGATGTAAGACTTCTTACTCTACATCTCGATCTGTGCTGCACTATTATGCCTTTTGACATTTAATCTCCCCTATCTTCACCCTACCACAGATCTTCAACCACAAATACATCTGCTCTATCCTATTCCTATATTCACTAAGGATTTGCAGTGGGTGCAGCCACTGTCTCTGTCTCTGTTGCTGCTGCTGTCCTGGTGCTGAGCTGCATGGAGGAGGGGAAGGGGGAGGGATGGAGCGGATGTGTTGCTGGGGGTGGCGGGCTTGCTTGGCGCTGTGTTGGTGGAGGTCGGGCCCCACTGCCTGCAGCTCAGGGTGGATTGGTTCTGGCCTGCTGCTGCTCCTGGAGGCTCTGGGGGTTGACCTCTTGGACTGCTGAAGTAGACCTCGGGATTTTGGTACCTTTCTACTGACTTTTGTCTGTTTTGGAGAGATTATCTGGGGTTTTCCCCGAGACGTTGCCATGTCACCGGGTGGCCATTTTCTGGATTGTTGGTGAACATTTCAAGCTGTACCGGGTGTCAGCGAGTTTTGTGTCGGACACTGTTTGGTGCACTAGGACTGACTTTGTGGACTTTTGTGTTGATTCATTACTGTTGTTTCTGTCCATGTTGTTAAACTGCTCTGTTTACAAATGGTCCCTTTCCGGTTGGGCAGGTTAACACGGTTCCGTGAAGGAAGGTCTCTCTGCCACACCCTGGCTGTGTAACTTTCCGGTGGCCTGTGCTCCTTGCGGAGGGAGCCTTTCCTCCGATGTGAAGTTACCGGGCTGGGCGGGGGAGGGGGGTGGGTGATAACAAAGCGGCCGTTTGCCGGCTTTACGGCTAGCAGCCTGGAACTGTTGTTTTGGATTTAACTGGGAACCCCTTTGGGGGGGAAACGGGCTGATTGTGTCCGTATATTGGTGGTTTTCTGTATTGAGTAGATGTTTTTGACATGCTCCTGATTTCTGTTGTCTCTGACGATACTGTTTGTAAATGTTGATGAATTGTTTTGATGTTGACAGACTATATATGTGCTGTGAAGGGAATAAATTGGCCATATGCTGGCTTTTAGCCGGTGGCCTGTTTCATGGCCCATTGCTTTGAGCTGCATTTTGGCCCCTTTGTGAGGGGGGGCGGGTTATTTTCTACTCTCTCTCGTACTGTGCCCGATGTTGACGTGCCCCTTTTCAGTGGTTTGTGTTGCTCGCTGGAGCTCCTCTTCCAAAGGTGTGGGGCTGCCATTTGGGGTGGGGGTAGTTATATAGAACATAGAACAGTACAACACAGAACAGGCCTTTCAGCCCTCGATGTTGTGCCGAGCATTGTCCGAAACCAAGATCAAGCTATCCCACTCCCTGTCATTCTGGTGTGCTCCAGAGTTAAATATTCAAGGGTATCAAACTATTCGGAAGGACAGAGTGGATGGTAAGGAAGGTAGTGTAGCTCTGTTATTTAAGGATGACATCCGGGCAATAGTAAGGGATGACATCGGTGCTATGGAGGATAAGGTTGAATCCATTTGGGTGGAAATCAGGAATAGTAAGGCGAAAAAGTCATTGATAGGAGTAGTCTATAGGCCACCAAATAGTAACGTTATGGTGGGGCAGGCAATAAACAAAGAAATAACTGATGCATGTAGAAATGGTACAGCAGTTATCATGGGGAATTTTAATCTACATGTCGATTGGTTTAACCAGGTCGGTCAAGGCAGCCTTGAGGAGGAGTTTATAGAATGTATCCACGATAGTTTCCTAGAACAGTATGTACGAGGGAACAAGCGGTCCTAGATCTTGTCCTGTGTAATGAGACAGGATTGGTTCATGATCTCATAGTTAGGAATCCTCTCGGAAGGAGCGATCACAATATGGTGGAATTTAAAATACAAATGGAGGGTGAGAATGTAAAATCAAATACTAGTGTTTTGTGCTTAAACAAAGGAGATTACAATGGGATGAAAGGAGAACTAGCTAAGGTAGACTGGGAGCAAAGACTTTATGGTGGAACAGTTGAGGAACAGTGGAGAACCTTCCAAGCGATTTTTCACAGTGCTCAGCAAAGGTTTATACCAACAAAAAGGAAGGACAGTAGAAAGAGGGAAAATCAACTATGGATATCTAAGGAAATAAGGGAGAGCATCAAATTGAAGGACAAAGGATACAAAGTGGCAAAGATTAATGGGAGAGTAGAGGACTGGGAAATCTTTAGGGGGCAACAGAAAGCTACTAAAAAAATCTATAAGGAATAGTAAGATAGATTATGAGAGTAAACTTGCTCAGAATATAAAAACAGATAGTAAAAGTTTCTCCAAATATATAAAACAAAAAAGAGTGGCTAAGGTAAATATTGGTCCTTTAGAGGATGAGAAGGGAGTTTTAATAATGGGAGATGAGGAAATGGCTGAGGAGCTGAACAGGTTTTTTGGGTCGGTCTTCACAGTGGAAGACACAAATAAAATGCCAGCGACTGATAGCAATGAGGCTATGGCAGGTGAGGACCTTGAGAGGATTGTTATCACTAAGGAGGTAGTGATGGGCAAGCTAATGGGGCTAAAGATAGACAAGTCTCCTGGCCCTGATGGAATGCATCCCAGAGTGCTGAAAGAGATGGCTAGGGAAATTGCAAATGCACTCGTGATAATTTACCGAAATTCACCAGACTCTGGGGTGGTCCCGGTGGATTGGAAATTAGCAAACGTGACATCACTGTTTAAAAAAGGAGGTAGGCAGAAAGCAGGTAATTATAGGCCAGTAAGCTTAACTTCAGTAGTAGGGAAGATGCTGGAATCTATCATCAAGGAAGAAATAGCGAGGCATCTGGATAGAAATTGTCCCATTGGGCAGACGCAGCATAGGTTCATAAAGGGCAGGTCATACCTAACTAATTTAGTGGAATTTTTTGAGGACATTACCAGTGCAGTAGATAACGGGGAGCCAATGGATGTGGTATATCTGGATTTCCAGAAAGCCTTTGACAAGGTGCCACACAAAAGGTTGCTGCATAAGATAAAGATGCATGGCATTAAGGGTAAAGTAGTAGCATGGATAGAGGATTGGTTAATTAATAGAAAGCAAAGAGTGGGGATTAATGTGTGTTTCTCTGGTTGGCAATCAGTAGCTAGTGGTGTCCCTCAGGGATCCGTGTTGGGCCCACAATTGTTCACAATTTACATAGATGATTTGGAGTTGGGGACCAAGGGCAATGTGTCTAAGTTTGCAGATGACACTAAGATGAGTGGTAAAGCGAAAAGTGCAGAGGATACTGGAAGTCTGCAGAGGGATTTGGATAGGTTAAGTGAATGGGCTAGGGTCTGGCAGATGGAATACAATGTTGACAAATGTGAGGTTATCCATTTTGTTTTGTTTTTTTTAAATAATTTTTATTGAAAGAGTTTTTCCATACAAACATTTACCCCTACTAATTTTTAAATTATTTACAACACAATCCCTCTAGGCAAATGTCCCTCCCTCGCCCGCCCTCTCGCGCGCACCAGTCCTCCCCCCCCCCCCCCCCCCCCCCAGGCAACCTTAACAAACAAGGCAGCCTACAGTTTCAGACATGAGCAGCGAGCAGACTTGCCCGCGTTACAGTCGTGCATGTCCCCCCACGACCCTTGCTGCCCCCCCCTCCCCTCCCCCCCCCTCCCCCCCTGGGTTGCTGCTGCCACGACCCCGAACGTCTATCTCTGATCTAAAAAGTCAAGGAAAGGTTGCCACCGCCTGGAGAATCCCTGTACCGACCCTCTCAGGGCAAATTTGATCCTTTCTAGCTGAATATAGCTAGCCATATCGTTAATCCAAGTTTCCACGCTTGGAGGCCTCGCGTCCTTCCATTGAATTAATATCCTTCGTCGAGCCACTAGGGACGCAAAGGCCAGTATTCCGGCCTCCCTAGCCTTCTGTACCCCCGGTTCTACCCCGACCCCAAAGATCGCGAGCCCCCATCCTGGTTTGACCCTGGACCCCACCACCTTCGACACCGTCCTTGCCACCCCCTTCCAGAACCCTTCCAGCACCGGACATGCCCAGAACATATGCACATGGTTCGCTGGGCTTCCCAGACATCTGACACACCTGTCCTCACCCCCAAAGAACCGGCTCATCCTTGTCCCCGTCATGTGAGCTCTATGCAGCACCTTAAATTGAATGAGGCTCAGCCTCGCACACGAGGAGGAAGAATTGACCTTCTCCAGTGCATCCGCCCACGTCCCGTCTTCTATCTGCTCTCCCAGCTCCCCTTCCCACTTGGCTTTCAGCTCCTCCCCTGATGCTTCTTCCGCCTCCTGCATTATCTTGTAGATGTCTGATATCTTCCCCCCTCTGACCCAGACCCCCGAGAGCACCCTATCACTCGCCCCCTTACTGGGGAGCAGGGGAAACCCCTCCACCTGCCGCCTAGCAAATGCCTTCACTTGTAAATATCTGAACATGTTTCCCGGGGGGAGCTCAAACTTCTCCTCCAGCCCTCCCAGGCTCGCAAACCTCCCCTCTATAAACAGGTCCTTCAGCTGCCGTATGCCCACCCTGTGCCAGCTCTGAAATCCCCCGTCGATGTTCCCCGGGATAAATCTATGGTTCCCTCTTATTGGCGCCGCCAACAGACCTCCCATTTCCCCCCTATGTCGCCTCCACTGCCCCCATATCTTGAGGGTGGCCGCCACCACCGGGCTCGTGGTGTACCTCGTGGGGGGGAGCGGCCATGGTGCCGTTACTAGGGCCCCCAGGCTTGTGTTGCCACAGGACGCCCTCTCCATTCGTTTCCAAGCTGCCCCCTCCCCTTCCATCATCCACTTGCGCACCATTGACACATTTGTCGCCCAGTAGTACCCCGAGAGATTGGGCAGTGCCAGCCCTCCACTGTCCCTACTCCGCTCCAAAAAGACCCTCCTCACCCTTGGGGTGCCATGCGCCCACACGTAGCTCATGATGCTACTCGTCACCTTTTTGAAGAAGGCCCTAGGGAGGAAGATGGGCAAGCACTGAAATAAAAACAAGAACCTTGGGAGGACCGTCATTTTGATTGACTGCACCCTCCCCGCCAGCGACAACGGTACCATGTCCCACCTCTTAAATTCCTCCTCCATCTGTTCCACCAGCCTGGAAAAGTTCAACTTGTGGAGGGTCCCCCAGTTCCTTGCCACCTGCACCCCTAAGTACCTAAAGCTCTTTCCTGCTCGCTTGAAGGGGAGTCTCCCAATACCCTCTCCCTGGTCCCCCGGGTGTATCACAAAAACCTCGCTTTTGCCCAAATTTAGTTTGTACCCCGAAAAGTCCCCAAACTCTGCTAATAGTTCCATTATCTCCGGCATTCCCCCTTCTGGGTCTGCCACGTACAGCAGTAGATCATCCGCATACAGCGAAACTCGATGTTCCTCCCCTCCCCTAGTCAGTCCTCTCCACCCCCCTGAACCCCTCAGTGCCATCGCCAACGGTTCAATCGCCAGTGCGAAAAGTAGGGGGGATAGGGGACATCCCTGCCTGGTCCCTCGGTGGAGCCCGAAATACTCCGACCTCCTCCCGTTTGTCACTACACTCGCCGTCGGGGCCGAGTAGAGCAACTGCACCCACTTAATAAACCCTTCCCCAAACCCAAACCGTTCCAACGTCTCCCACAGGTACTCCCACTCCACCCTATCGAATGCCTTCTCCGCGTCCAGCGCTACCACTATCTCAGCCTCCCCCTCCACTGCCGGCATCATAATTACATTCAGCAATCTCCGCACGTTCGTGTTGAGCTGCCGCCCCTTCACGAACCCCGTCTGGTCCTCATGGATTACCCCTGGCACACAATCCTCTATTCTAGCTGCCAGGATCTTTGCCAGCAACTTGGCATCCACGTTCAGAAGCGAGATAGGCCTGTAGGACCCGCACTGCACGGGGTCTTTATCCCGCTTCAATATCAGGGAGATCAGAGCCTGCGACATTGTCGGGGGCAGAACCCCCCCCTCTCGCGCCTCATTAAAGGCTCGTACCAGTACCGGTCCCACCAAGTCCACATTTTTCTTATAGAATTCCACCGGGAACCCATCTGGCCCCGGCGCCTTCCCCGCTTGCATCTGACCTATTCCCTTGACTAGCTCCTCTAGCCCTATTGGCGCCCCCAGCCCTTCTACCAGCCCCTCCTGGACCCTTGGGAACCTCAATTTGTTTAGGAAGTCCTCCATTCCCCCTCTCCTCGTCGGCGGCTCAGACCGATACAACTCCTTGTAAAAATCCCTGAAGACCCCGTTCACTTCTTGCCCCTTCTGCACTACCTTCCCGCCCCTCTCCTTCACTCCCCCAATCTCCCTAGCCGCATCTCGTTTGCGAAGCTGGTGTGCCAGCATCCTGCTCGCCTTTTCCCCATACTCATAGACCGCGCCCTGTGCCCTTCTCCACTGCGTCTCTGCCTTCCTGGTGGTCAGCAGGTTGAACTTGACCTGCAGGCTGCGCCGTTCTCCCAGCAGCCCCTCCTCTGGTGCCTCCGCATATCTCCTATCCACTTCCAATAGCTCCCCCACCAGCCTCTCCCTCTCCTGCCTCTCCTTTCTTTCTCTGTGCGCCCTTATGGAGATCAGCTCTCCCCTGATCACTGCCTTCAGGGCCTCCCAGACCATCCCCACCTGCACCTCACCCGTGTCATTCAAGTCCAGATAGCTCTCAATGCTCTTCCGGACCCTTTTACACACCTCGTCGTCCGCTAACAGCCCCACATCCAGCCGCCACAGCGGGCGCTGGTCCCGCGCCTCCCCCATTTCCACATCCACCCAATGTGGTGCATGATCAGAGATCGCAATGGCCGAGTACTCAGCTTCCCGTACCCTCGGGATCAGCCCCCTGCTCAACACGAAGAAATCGATTCTGGAGTACACTCTATGGACGTGGGAGAAAAAGGAATACTCCCTCGCCCTCGGCCTACCAAACCTCCATGGGTGTACTCCTCCCATCTGCTCCATGTACCCCCTCAGCACTTCTGCCGCTGCCGGCCTCCTATTAGTCCTTGAGCTCGATCTGTCTAGCTCGGGGGCCAGCACTGTGTTAAAGTCCCCCCCCATGATCAAGCCCCCTGCCTCCAGTCCCGGAATGAGGCCCAATAGGCGCCTCATAAAACCCGCGTCATCCCAGTTCGGGGCATATACGTTGACCATCACCACTTTCTCCCCCTGCAGCTTACCCTTCACCATCACATACCTACCCTCCTTATCCGCCACCACCTCCTCCGCCACGAACGACACCCTCTTTCCCACCAGAATCGCCACCCCCCGGTTCTTTGCGTCCAATCCAGAGTGGAACACCTGTCCCACCCACCCCCTTCTCAGGCGAACCTGGTCCACTACCTTCAAATGGGTCTCCTGTAACATTGCTACATCAGCCTTCAGTCCCTTCAGGTGTGAGAATACCCTTGATCTCTTGACCGGCCCATTCAACCCCCTCACGTTCCAAGTGATCAGCCGGGTCGCGGGTCGACCCACCCCCTTCCCCTGCCGATTAGCCATGTCCTGTTCCCTGCTCGCCCCGGGTCGACCCTCCCCTTCTGACCCGCTCCCCATGGCGATGTCCCCCTCCCCCCACCTCTCCAGTCCTCCACTTCCCGTTTCTGGTCTTTTCAGCAGCAACCCGGTGTCCCTCCCTAACCCCCCCCCCCCCCCCCCCCCCCAGGCTAGGACCCCTCCTAGCCGCGATGTACCCTCCATCGTACTCCCGTAAGTCAGCTGGTTCACGCTGACCCGGCTGCTCCTGCCACACTCCGACTCCCCCCGGCTCGGGGGGGGGCCTCCCCCCCCTTGCCACTCCTCCCTGGCCCCGCTCCAGCGCGGGAAAGGTCGCCATTGCTAGCCACGCCCCGCACTCCTCCCCTCCCCCCTCCTCTGCCCCGCGCGCGGGAAAACAGAGGAAAGCCCGCGCTTTCGCCCTGCCACACCCCACCCCGCCATCTTCAGTTCCACCCCCGTCCCCGTCCATGCCTGTAAAGAACCCCCCCTAGGAGCCCATATCCCCGATCTGCTCTCCCCCCCGTCCCGCCTCCCCAACTTAACATCATAAATAACAGATAAATAACAAATAACAATGTACTTAACAGTCGCCCTCTACCAAACAGCATAAATAACCATAAATAACCATGAATAACCACAATAACAATAACTAAGGGAAGTTGGCAAAGGGGGAAAAAACATCAGAAGAAAAACCACAGCAAGAGTTCAAAATCCAAACAAAGAATTCAGCTGAAAGTACCCGAGCGGCTACGGCCGCCAAGTATCCCCTGGGTCTAATTCGAGTCCAGTTTCTCTTCCTGTACAAAGGCCCACGCCTCCTCTGGGGACTCAAAATAGTGGTGTTGGTTCCTGTAGGTGACCCACAAGCGCGCTGGCTGCAGCATTCCGAACCTGATCCGTTTTGCATGTAGCACCGCCTTCGTCCGGTTGTACCGGGCCCGCCGCTTTGCCACCTCCGCACTCCAGTCCTGATAGACCCTCACCGTCGAATTCTCCCACTTGCTGCTCCTTTCCCTCTTGGCCCACTCCAGCACTCTCTCACGGTCGCTGAGTCGCTGGAACCGCACCAGCACCGCCCTCGGGGGCTCATTTGCTCTTGGCCTCCTAGCCATGACCCTGTAGGCCTCTTCCAGCTCCAGGGGCGAAGGGACGGCCCCTGCCCCCATCAGGGAGCTCAGCATTTCTGCTACATATCCCGGGAGGCCTGACCCCTCCAGGCCTTCTGCCAGGCCCAAGATCCTCAGGTTCTTCCGCCTCATTCGGGTATCCAGCTCCTCAAAACGGCTCTGCCATTTCAGGTGGAGTGCCTCGTGCACCTCTACCTTTCCCACGAGGACCGTGGCCTCCTCCTCCCTCACAGTCATCTCCTGTTGCAGCTCCCGAATCGACGCCTCTTGGGTCGCCTGGGCTCCCATCAGCCTGGTGGTCGTCGCATTCATTGACTCCAAGAGCTCCATTTTCAGCTCCGTAAAGAAGCGCAGGAGAGTGGCCTGCTGCTCCTCCGCCCATTTCCTCCATTCCTCGGGTGCGCCACCGGCCGCCATTTTGGTCTTCTTCCCCCGCTTTTTTTTGGGAGCTGCTGTTGCTTTCTTTACCACCCCACTCCGGGTACCGACCATAAAGTTGGTCTGGTTCTCTTCAGGGAGCCTTCCCCCACCGGGATTTGTCCTTACAGCGCCGTTGGGGCCCTCCAATCGGCCCGAAAACACCTTTGTAGCAGGAGCAGCCAAACGTGCGACTTAGCTGGTCATAGCCGCAACCGGAAGTCTCGAGGTTATCCATTTTGGTAGGAATAACAGCAAACGGGATTATTATTTAAATGATAAAATATTAAAGCATGCTGCTGTGCAGAAAGACCTGGGTGTGCTAGTGCATGAGTCACAAAAAGTTGGTTTACAGGTGATTAAGAAGGCAAATGGAATTTTGTCCTTCATTGCTAGAGGGATGGAGTTTAAGACTAGGGAGGTTATGCTGTAATTCTATAAGGTGTTAGTGAGGCCACACCTGGAGTATTGTGTTCAGTTTTGGTCTCCTTACTTGAGAAAGGACGTACTGGTACTGGAGGGTGTGCAGAGGAGATTCACTAGGTTAATCCCAGAGCTGAAGGGGTTGGATTATGAGGAGAGGTTGAGTAGACTGGGACTGTGCTCATTGGAATTCAGAAGGATGAGGGGGGGATCTTATAGAAACATATAAAATTATGAAGGGATTAGATAGGATAGATGCGGGCAGGTTGTTTCCACTGGCGGGTGAAAGCAGAACTAGGGGGCATAGCCTCAAAATAAGGGGAAGTAGATTTAGGACTAAGTTTAGGAGGCACTTCTTCACCCAAAGGGTTGTGAATCTATGGAATTCCTTGCCCAGTGAAGCAGTTGAGGCTCCTTCATTAAATGTTTTTAAGATAAAGATAGATAGTTTTTTGAAGAATAAAGGGATTAAGGGTTATGGTGTTCAGGCCGGAAAGTGGAGCTGAGTCCACAAAAGATCAGCCATGATCTCATTGAATGGTAGAGCAGGCTCGAGGGGCCAGATGGCCTACTCCTGCTCCTAGTTCTTATGTTCTCTGAGTAAAGAACCTACCTCGGATATCCCTCCTATATCTCCCACCCTGAATCTTATAGTTATGCCCCCTTGTAACAGCTACATCCACCTGAGGAAATAGTCTCTGAACGTCCACTCAATCTATCCTCCTCATCATCTTATAAACCTCTATTAAATCGCCTCTCATCCTCCTCCGCTCCAAAGAGAAAAGTCCTAGCTCCCTCAACCTTTCTTCATAAGACCTATCCTGCAAACCAGGCAGCATCCTGGTAAATCTCCTTTGCACCCTTTCCAAAGCTTCCACATCCTTCCTGTAAAGAGGTGACCAGAACTGCACACAATACTCCAAATATGGTCTGACCAGGGTCATGTACAGTTGCAGCATAACCCCACGGCTCTTAAACTCAAGCCCCCTGTTAATAAACGCTAACACACTATAAGCCTTCTTCACGGCTCTGTCCACTTGAGTGGCAACCTTCAGAGATCTGTGGACATGAACCCCAAGATCTCTCTGTTCCTCCATATTCCTCAGAACCCTGCCATTGACCCTGTAATCCGCATTCAATTTTTTTCTACCAAAATGAATCACCTCGCACTTATCAGGGTTAAACTCCATCTGCCATTTTTCGGCCCAGCTCTGCATCCTATCAATGTCTCTTTGCAGCCTGCAACAGCCCTCCACCTCATCCACTAATCCACCAATCTTGGTGTCATCAGCAAATTTACTGACCCACCCTTCAGCCCCCTCCTCCAAGTCATTGATAATAATCACAAATAGCAGAGGAACCAGCACTGATCCCTGTGGTATACCGCTGGTAACTGGTCTCCAGTCTGAAAATTTTCCATCCACCACCACCTTCTATGTGATAGCCAGTTACTTATCCAATTGGCCAAATTTCTCTATCCCACACCTCCTTACTTTCTTCATGAACCAACCATGGGGAACCTTATCAAACGCCTTACTGAAATCCATGTATACGACATCAACTGCTCTACCTTCATCTACACGCTTAGTTACCTCCTCAAAGAATTCAATAAAATTTGTGAGGCAAGACTTACCCTTCACGAATCCGTGTTGACTATCCCGGATTAAGCTGCATCTTTCCAAATGGTCATAAATCCTATCCTTCAGGACCTTTTCCATTAACTTAGCGACCACCCAAGTAAGACTAACTGGCTTATAATTACCAGTTTAAAGTCCAACAGGTTTGATTCAAACACGAGCTTTCGGAGCGCAGCTCCTTCCTCAGGTGAATGGCGAGGTATGTTCCAGAAACATTTATATAGACAAAGTCAGAGATGCTGGACAATGCTTGGAATGCGAGCATTTGCGGGTAATCAAATCATTACAGATCCAGGGAGAGGGATAATCACAGGTTAAAGAGGTGGGAATTGTCTCAAGCCAGAACAGTTGGTAGGATTTTGCAAGTCCAGGCCAGATGGTGGGGGGGTGAATGTAATGCGACATGAATCCAAGATCCCGGTTGAGGTCGCACTCATGCGTGTGGAACTTAGCTATAAGTTTTTGCTCGGCAATTCTGCGTTGTCGGGTGTCCTGAAGACCGCCTTGGAGAACGCTTACCCGGAGATCAGAGGCTGAATGCCCTTGACTGCTGAAGTGTTCCCCGACTGGAAGGGAACATTCCTGCCCAGTGATTGTCGCACGATGCCCGTTCATTCGTTGTCGCAGTGTCTGCATGGTCGCGCCAATGTACCACGCTTCGGGACATCCTTTCCTGCAGCGTATGAGGTAGACTACATTGGTCGAGTCGCACGAGTATGTGCCGCGTACCTGGTGGGTGGTGTTACCACGTGTAATGGTGGTATCCAAGTCGATGATCTGGCATGTCTTGCAGAGATTGCCCTGGCAGGGTTGTGTGGTGTCGTGGTCGCTGTTCTGAAGGCTGGGTAATTTTCTGCAAACAATGGTTTGGTTGAGGTAGCGCGGTTGTTTGAAGGCCAGTAGTGGGGGTGTGGGGATGACCTTGGCAAGATGTTCATCTTCATTGATGATGTGTTGAAGGCTGCGAAGAAGATGTCGTAGTTTCTCCGCCCCAGGAAAGTACTGGACGACGAAGTGTACTCTGTCAGTTGTGTCCCGTGTTTGTCTTCTGAGGAGGTCGGTGCGGTATTTTGCTGTGGCGCGTTGGAACTGTCGATCGATGAGTCGAACGCCATATCCCGTTTGTAGGAGAGCATCTTTCAGCATCTGTAGGTGTCTGTTACGCTCCTCGTCGTCTGAGCAGATCCCGTGTATACGGAGGGCTTGTCCATAGGGGATGGCTTCTTTAATGTGTTTCGGGTGAAAGCTGGAGAAGTGGAGCATCGTGAGGTTATCCATGGGCTTGCGGTAAAGCAAAGTGCTAAGGTGACCGTCCTTGATGGAGATGAGTGTGTCCAAGAATGCAACAGAATTTGGAGAATAGTCCATGGTGAGTCTGATGGTGGTTTGGAATTTATTGATCTCATCGTGTAGTCGTTTCAGTGATTCTTCGCTGTGGGTCCAAAGGAAAAAAATGTCATCGATGTAATCACCAGGCAGGAATGTTCCCTTCCAGTCGGGGAACACTTCAGCAGTCAAGGGTATTCAGCCTCTGATCTCCGGGTAAGCGTTCTCCAAGGCGGTCTTCAGGACACACGACAACGCAGAATTGCCGAGCAAAAACTTATAGCTAAGTTCCACACGCATGAGTGCGGCCTCAACCGGGATCTTGGATTCATGTCGCATTACATTCACCCCCCACCATCTGGCCTGGACTTGCAAAATCCTACCAACTGTTCTGGCTTGAGACAATTCACACCTCTTTAACCTGTGATTACCCCCTATCTCTGGATCTGTAATGATTTGATTACCCGCAAATGCTTGCATTCCAAGCATTGTCCAGCATCTCTGACTTTGTCTATATAAATGTTTCTGGAACATACCTCTCCATTCACCTGAGGAAGGAGCCGTGCTCCGAAAGCTTGTGTTTGAAACAAACCTGTTGGACTTTAACCTGGTGTTGTAAGACTTCTTACTGTGCTCACCCCAGTCCAACACCGGCATCTCCACATTATAATTACCAGGGTCATTCCTATTCCCTTTCTTGAACAGAGGAACAACATGCGCCACTCTCCAGTCCTCTGGCACTATCCCCGTTGTCATGTGAGAGTACCTTTAAGAAATGGATTTTAAGCAATGTAAGAAATGGAGCAGCTCATATTACTGAAGTGATGTCAGAGGGTGGGGGGAGATGAGTTCACTTCTGCTTTTAGTTTCAGTTTGAGAGAGAGCAGCTGAAAAGTGCCTGGCTGGTTTGCTGTGAGCTGTTTGAAAGGTGAAAGCCAGGTTTTGAGGAAAAGAGCTTGGGTGTGTCTGTGTTTGCAGTGAGCTAGATCTGCTGTGATCTCTGCCATGAAAGACTATCTCTGAATCATCTGGGTGATTTAAACTCATAAAAGTAATGTCTTTAACCTGATGTGTTTCTATTTAAAGGTGTAAAGTCTTTTGGAAATTTGAAGGAACATTTTGAGGGATTATTTAGTGTTGTATTATATTTGGGGTTATCTTTGAAGTAACGGTGTTAAGAGATCCAATGTTTATTTTGAAAGGTTAAGTGAGTTCATGGAATAAATATTGTGTTTAAAAACCCACGTGCCCATAATTGTAATACACACCTGGAGACCAAGCCGTGTGCTTCAAAAGTAACAATACATTAAAGGGAGAGGTTGGTTGAACTCCATGATACATTTTGGGGTTCTGAAAACGCCGCTCCCATAACACTGTGGACAGTGAGGACCTAAAGATCAAAGCCAAAGGCTCTGCAATCTCATCCCTTGCCTCCCAAAGAATCCTTGGATATATCCCATCTGGCCCAGGGGACTTGTCGACCCTCAGGTTTTTCAAAATTGCTAATACATCCTTCCTCAGAACATCTACCTCCTCCAGCCTACCTGCCTGTATCACACTCTCATCCTCAAAAACATGGCCCCTTTCCTTGGTGAACACTGACGAAAAGTATTCATTCAACGCCTCTCCTATTTCTTCTGACTCCATGGGCGGTATTCTCTGACCTCATGCAGGGTCGGAGAATCGCCCGGGGCCGGCGTAAATCCCGCCCCCGCCGTGGCCAGAATTCAGCCGGGAATCAGCGGGGGCAGGAATCAGGCCGTGCCTGTCAGCGAGCCCCCGCGGCAATTCTCCGGCCCGCAATGGGCCGAAGTCCCGCCGCTTACAGGCCTCTCCCGCCGGTGTAGTTTAGACCACCTCTGGTGCCGGCAGGAACAGGCGGTGTGAGCGGGCCCCCGGGGTCCTGGGGGTGGCGGGGGGCGATCTGACCCCGGGGATGCCCCCAAGGTGGCCTGGCCTGCGATCAGGGCCCACCGATCGGCAGGCGGGTCTGTGCCGTGGCGGCACTCTTTTTCTTCCGCTGCCGCCATGGCCTCCACCATGGCGGAGGCGGAAGAGACCCCTCCACCGCGCATGCGCCATGGTGACGTCAGCCGCCACTGACGCTCCTGCGCATGCGCGGACTCACGCCGACTGGCAAAGGCCTTTCGGCCAGCCGTTCCCGTCGGTCAGCGGGGTGCCAAAGGCCGCTCGCATTGGTCTGCGGAGTGGGAGGCACTATGGTGCGGGCCTAGCCCCTAAAGGTGCGGAGAATTCTGCCCCTTTGGGGAGGCCCGATGCCGGAGTGGTTCTCGCCCCTCCGGTGCGCCGGGATCCCCATCCCGCTGGGTAGGGGAGAATACCGCCCCATGTGTGTGTGTGTGTGTGTGTGGGTACTGAAGATATTGTATCTTGTGACTGTTTTGATGTGTAACTGTTAAAGTGTGTTCAGGCTTTGTGCCTTGTGACAATTTGTGATACGTAACTGCCGAATTGTTAATAAACCAAAATATTACTCTGTCTGTCTGTGTTGCTGCTCCTGTTTCCAGTGTTGAGCTGCGTGGAGGAAGGAGAGAGGAGAGGAAGGGAGGGGAGCTGGAGCAAATTTGTTGCTGGCAATGGCAGACCAGGTTCGAATTCAGGCCAAGAACGGATGGAAATCTCACTCCTCCAGGTCAGGTTTGCAGTTCCCCGTTAGCCGGGTCAATCGGCTGTTGGAGGGGTAACCGTCTGGAGAGACACGAGGCTGGGTGGTGGTTTACTTGGCGGCTGTACTACCTGGTGGCTGAGAACCACAAAGTGTGGATTGAGCCCGGCCTCCTGCTGCTGCTCCTCGGAGACATCGCTATCCCCCGGGGGGTGGGGGAGAGCTGCCGAATATCCAAACCCAACTCCTACCAGAGAGACCAGCAGCCAAGCTGCGAGGGATAATCTGGGGTTTGCAATGATGATGTGGGACTTTGACATTCTGACAGCCTTTGCTGATTTTGGGGTCCTCCCCGGACATTGCCATATCTTCAAATGGCCACTTTCTGGATTGTTGGTGAACTTTTCAAACTGAATCGGGTGTCAGTCAGTTTCCAGCTGGACACTGCTGTGTATTTGAATCAATCTTTTTGAACTTTTGTGATTGTTCTGAGTCTGTTGTTAAACTGCAATGCTCCCCAATAATGCCCAGCCAGTTGGACAGGTTATAACAGCTCGGTGGAGGGAGTTCCCTCTCACCTCTGTCATGTCCTGTATCGGGTTTTGTATTTGGGTGGCTGTGTATGTGTGCTGGTGGTTTTGTATTCCCGTGGTTGTGTCTGTGTGTTGGTGGTTTTGTATTCCCGTGGCTGTGTCTGTGTGCTGGTGGTTTTGTATTCCCGTGGTTGTGTCTGTGTGCTGGTGGTTTGTATTTGGGTGGTTGTGTCTGTGTGCTGGTGGTTTTGTATTCCCGTGGCTGTGTATGTGTGCTGGTGGTTTTGTATTTGGGTGGTTGTGTCTGTGTGCTGGTGGTTTGTATTTGGGTGGTTGTGTCTGTGTGCTGGTGGGTTTGTATTTGGGTGGCTGTGTCTGTGTGCTGGTGGTTTTGTATTTGGGTGGTTGTGTCTGTGTGCTGGTGGTTTTGTATTTGGGTGGCTGTGTCTGTGTGTTGGTGGTTTTGTATTCCCGTGGCTGTGTCTGTGTGCTGGTGGTTTTGTATTTGGGTGGCTGTGTCTGTGTGTTGGTGGTTTTGTATTCCCGTGGCTGTGTCTGTGTGCTGGTGGTTTTGTATTTGGGTGGTTGTGTCTGTGTGTTGGTGGTTTTGTATTTGGGTGGTTGTGTCTGTGTGTTGGTGGTTTTGTATTCCCGTGGTTGTGTCTGTGTGCTGGTGGTTTTGTATTTGGGTGGTTGTGTCTGTGTGTTGGTGGTTTTGTATTTGGGTGGTTGTGTCTGTGTGTTGGTGGATTTGTATTTGGGTGGCTGTGTCTGTGTGTTGGTGGTTTTGTATTCCCGTGGTTGTGTCTGTGTGCTGGTGGTTTTGTATTTGGGTGGTTGTGTCTGTGTGTTGGTGGTTTTGTATTTGGGTGGTTGTGTCTGTGTGTTGGTGGTTTTGTATTTGGGTGGTTGTGTCTGTGTGTTGGTGGTTTTGTATTCCGGTGGTTGTGTTGTTAATCCCTGATTTTTTGTTGCCAGTCTGGACTCAATAAAATCTGAGATGGATGAGCAGGTATCAATTATTGTTTAATTTCCACCAGCTTGCAAGGCTGACTCACTCGTGGGACATTAGAACACACACAGCTGTCTTCTAAAGTTCCCAAAAGTTAGTGAGAGCTAAGACAAAGAAATCACAGCACATATTGATTGAATCACATCAAGATTCGCATACAAGCTTCCCATAGGCCAATGTATACACCTTCTGACCTGGCTATATATCCTGATTGGCTCACTTCGCATTTTCCCAATCCTGGCCTCTTGTTACCCAGCATCCTCTTCACTATTCTCTCCACGAGGCAAAGCTCCCCTCCCCCTTCCTAGCCATGCTGTGCTCATCCCTTTGTTCTCTGTCTGTGAACTCATTACCCTCAGGGTCCTACTGTCCATCACATTCGTTTGTTCACTTCCTCATTCCCTCCTTTTATCATTTCATGATAACCCATCGGTCCAAGCTGTAGCTATGGCCCCTCAGCTAAGAAAACTCATTGCTGCATTTCTAAATCCTATTGCAGCACCCCATCGTCCGCTGCACCCTCGTGGACCCTAACAGCCAAGACTCTAGGGGCGGCTATCCGTTCCAGCGCACCCTACGTTTTACCCATCACGCATTTAAGGATGGCCAGGCCCACAAAGATGCAGGCGAGATAGTCAAGAGCATACCGGTTCTGCATGGCAAACAACCTGAGTTGAGATAATTCCTTGGTTATTGCCCCGAGAGTCCGCAAGGTTTCGTTGCCCAGGATGGTAAGGCCACAAATAACTAAACCTGCCCAGCGTGCCAACTGGTGGCGCAGTATCCACGCAGAGGGGCAAGGGACCGTAATAGGGACTAGAGTCCCGATAGGAAGTTGGTGGGGAAATGGGGCTGACAAAACATTGGTCCTCGCTCCGTGCACAGGCTAGCATCACAATCAGTATATTGGTGAAGTAGGGATTCCCCAGTAGCCCAGTTTATCCAGCTTCGGAACGCCCATTCAGGCCTCCTAGCAATGCGGAAAGCCCTAGTTCCAACAGTGATATGAGAGACATTCGCCCAGCCACAAAGGAGCTGGATGCCTGGCGTCAGTGGGACACAAGTGGCATTGTAACAGGTGCATTGACCTGATGTCAGGGCGACATTTTGGATCAGTACAAGTGGAGAACAGACATGTTATATTCATTTTCATCTCTACCAGTAAACAGCCGTACCTCTCACTGCTGAAACAATTCTCGCACGACCGGGAGTCTCTATTGGGAGTGAAGGGGCTAGGTACATACGCCCTCCACCATTGCAGACTATCATACTGTGAGTGGGAATTATCCCGAGGGAGGGGCAGGCAAATAGCTGGTGGGGCCGAACCCGGATTGTAAGGAAGAGTAACTTGCTCGGGCGATGGCTCGGAACTCTGACAATGAGCCATCGTTTCGGGGAGTTCCCCAAAGTGGTGAGACGGAAAATAACCTAGACACCAATGCGGGGTTTGGGTAGCAGACAACCGGCTCCTGGCCATACATGCGGTGGTAGATTTGGTAGAAGAGATTCATGCTGCCCAGGTTCCCTTCGTTCTGGGTCCTAAGTGAAGTAAGTATATCTCCTTATAACCTGCGTTCTGGTCGTGCCTCCCTTCTTACTCGTTCCATCCTCTTGCTATTCCTCCTCTCTCCCCTACAACCGTTTCCTACCCCCCCCACATGGTCTGATTTTACCTTTATGGCACCAGTCTTATCACATCCAAAAGCAAATGTACATTTACTCCAAAAACAAGGCAATGTCCATGCAATGTTCCCGTCCCAACGCCAGGACTGATATAATTGTTTCATGAGCCCTTCATTGTCCTTTAACTTGATAACCCTCCATGAGTCGATACTGTGCCCTCGTACATGGGGGCATCGGAGAACGTCACCTCTGCATAAGTGAAATGTCCTTGTAGTTTGGTCGGGATTACAGGTACTGACGGTGTTCCAAGTGAGGCGAAGCCGAGGACAGCACAATCCGTCATGCTCCACACCTGTAAAACAGCGCTGGGGAAAGGAGGCAGGTTAGTGACCGACCATTGTGCAGTGGTGGACATGGACGCAAGCACTTCGCCCCTCCACTTTAACCGCAGTGAGGGTGGTAAGGAGAACTTGGAAGGGCTCTGTTCACTGTGGCTCCAACCCCTTCCGAGTCCAGTTCTTAACCATGACAGAACTACCAGGCTGCACTGAAAGCGAGCTATGTAATGGGGACAGTGACAGGTGAGCCGCTCGAACCTGGCTATGGAGTTAGTGAGGGCTAGAACATAGTTAGTCCTTTCTTTAGTCAGATGGTGAAACTGGACCAATCTGGGAACAGGCAGGTTGCAAGGTGTTCTAATGGGCCTGCCGTAAAAGATCTCAGAAGGAGAGTGCCAGGCCGATCCTGCAGGTGTGACCCACAGCTGAAAGAGGGCAACGGGGAGCAACTTAAGCCATGTCAGTCCCGTGTCCGCTCTTAATTTAGCCAATTTAGTTTTGAGGGTCTGATTGTGTCTCTCAACCAACCCGGCCGCCTGCGGTCTGTACGCATAGTCTAACTGCTGGCGTATGCCCAACTGGGAGCAGAACTCCTTGTTAATCTGTCCAATAAAATGAGGCCCGTTATCAGAACTTAACTGAGCCGGTATTCCGTACATAAACACCTCATCACATTTTTACAGCCTCTGGCTCTCCATCCAGCTTCCGTCTGGTGTGATGGTCACCAGTAACTAGATGTCATCTTTGGTGAATAATGATGGGCCAAGCCTATGGGCAGCATCTGAGCCATAGCCAGCGTTCAACACATATTAAGGCATCCAATGATTAAACAGTATACAATTATAATAACAAGTATTATCAATCCATGCATCAGGTAAAACCCCATGACCGAGCTATGAGAGAACTCTGAGCTGAATCCGACAAGATAGATAGCCATCCTCAATGCTACCGTGTTGCCCTTAGGATTTATATCCTTCTTATAGTTGTACTGACTAGCAACTATCCCTCAGCCTTGTCATTCGTATTTACATGTCATGATTTGTAAACTTTGCAGGGAAATCAATGGTAAATGCATCCATCTCGCAGACCAGTGTCGATAGACCCTTTGTGATGTGCTTTCCTCAAGTCCAATCACCGTGAACCATAGCTGGCGCCGCTCAGGAAGGTAATACAATAGCCATTTCCATTGTTCCACTACCTCCAAGGCATCTGACTACCTCGGGGTAGCAGCACCGTAAACATCTTCCTCATGTCCCTTAGAAGCAGCACACAACTCAGTCCATCAGCGACCAAAAGGTCCTTATCCCTCACTGGGGTTTTTTTTAATAGGAAGTGCTTTCCGTTTCCCATAGGAATGGTAACTGATGATATTTTGTATCATGCACTGATTATCTTGCTTTATTAATTGCAGGAGCTTCAACCAATCCTGTTTCTATTCCTGACTTCCTGACTCTGACGTTGAACATTGTACTGAACCATGTCGCCTACCAGCCCTGGCTTACTTGAGACAATAGCTCAGTTTTCTTCAAACCCCTGTTGTCTGTTATCATTTTCCTTACAGCATGGAGTGTATACTTGCCATTATTCATTTTTTTGTTAAACACCACTCACACACTTAGTACAGTTAACTTTTTGTGGTTACAACCCAATTGAATTTATACATAACAGTCCCTAACAACTTACAGGACATTTCATCTGTAAGAACTGTTATACTCTCCAATGCTATATTGGTTGCTGCATTGGTTACAATTCCCCTCACTGCAGCAAGCTGCCAAAATTCTTAGACTATTGTCATTTAAAATACGGGGATTCCTCGTCAGTCGCTGCTGTCTGCCAAGACCCTTAATAACTCCTCCGCGTAATACGTCCTTCCTGGAGACCACAAATCACCCATCAGCTAACGTCCAGTTGGAGATGTCTGACCAGAGATTTCAGTATTCAGTAATAATTTGATATTTTGATGTGTTGCTAATCCGTAAGGTTTTTCTTCCGGGCTCTGTCATTTAATTCCCTCAAACATGTAGCCAATTATATCATTAGTTTTTTCCCATACTGTCTGAAACATTCTTCTGCAGAGTGTTGTTCAGGTTCTTCATCTGTATTATCGTTGCTTTATCTGAAACTGAAATGAACAGGTCAAAGGCGGAGAGGGCCCTATTTCTTGATTTGTATCTTCCTATCCTTGCTTGGATATTCCAGAAGTACCATCTCCAGGACTTCCGGGTTTCCATTGCCACCATTCCTCTTTTTCTAACTCAGTGATTCAATCAGGTCGAAACTTTCCCTGATACATTTTGGATATTGCTACTGCGTCTACTTCAATGTTATAAATTCTGATTGTGACAGGATAAGTTCCGGACATAATATTTTCACTGTCTCATCTGTCCAATTGATGCTGCTAACAGGTTTCAGTTCACTGGCATCCTGACACCCACACCCAAACATTCATTTTTCCCTTGTCTGAGCGAATTGGGGATATGATCTATCCTGTGGCACGGCATCATTACAGTGATACAGTCTCTAACACTGTTTGGCTCATTTTACATCCCCAGGTCAAAATTCTTAGACTATTGTCATTTAAAATACGGGGGTTCCTCGTCAGTCGCTGCTGTCTGCATAAACCACGTACTTCCTCACAAATCGATACCACAAGTCTATCACTTGTCCACAAGCTTGCACAGCCTTTTAGAGTCACATTGTTGTCAGCCAAATTATCCTTGCAGTAATTGCACGTTGTCATTAATCTACCATCCCACTTACACTGACACTTCTTGGATTCAAAATCCCCCCCCCCCCCCGTGGTCACAAACCTCAATCATTAAAGTTGCCTGATATTTCACAAAACAATCATGGCAAAACTGAATGCCCCAAATCTCCCTGGGGGCTGCAGCATCCCATCGCTGTCTTTGCAAATGCATTATCCATTCTCCTGAATACTCAGTATCTGACCGTCTCCTGGGTTTCATGACTATTACCAGTCCAAACAATCGGGCTACAGAATACCCCACAGCCCTGACATGCTGTTTCCTGATGCTCACTATGAACCATTTTAAACTGAGGGCCATTAATCACCGCCCTTGATCTATCATTCCATACATTTAAATCTTTACTGATTACATTCCTACGCTCATTGCCGATAGGCTGCCGATGGAGTATCATAATTCCTCTGTTATTGTTCAATTTGACCAGATTTTTTAATTCTGACACAATTTCTTTTGCTCCAGACGCCATGGTTCTCTAATACAATTGTATGTTCACCCAAATTTTTAATGATTTTGTCTTTACCTGTCACAACCTCAGCGATTACTTCTCCTGTGGTTTTATTCGGCAGTTTCACCCACACTTCCTCTCTGTCATCAATTGGTTTTAATATCCTAATTTTTTTTCCCGCATCCTCTTAATTTTATTAAATCTTTCCCTGTCATCAGATTCTTATTTCCTGATACTGCAAGTAATTCTCCTCATCTAACTTCAGGTCTAACATTTGTATTGCCTGACACCCCCTCTATAATGTAATCTCTAACTTCTGGTCTAATATCTTTATTCCTTAAAGCTCCTTCTACAATGTATTTAACCCTCTAAACTTCATTCCTTCTGCTGGTAACTTTCTTGCCATGCATTGGGCACTAGGACCCTGGTGGAGCTGTGCCGTGTCAATTTCAACCGGTTAGTTTCAAAGTAATTTCCTGCACAGAGCTCTGACTGCTGGGGAGTAAAACTTCTCTTTGTGTTTATGCGAAGACCAAGACCAATTTAGTGCTGAGCATACTAAGTTGCTACCTCATAATATTGATCACATTTCTTGCCTGCAATTTATAACTTCTAATTGATGTGAAACTTTTTAAAAATGTATTTATTTATTTTTAACAGCCAAGACTATGCCGAGTTGCAACTAATCATTTATAAATCCAAATTTATACATTTTGATTTCACTTTTTGCTTACTTCCTGTGAATTATGTTCTAATTAACTCCCACAATGTTAATCATTATTACTAAGTTTCTAAAGAACGTTCAAATACTTACCCCATTTTAATTCTCACTTTAATACCTCCTAAAACACAACATTTTACAAAACTAGGAACACCAAAGGATATCACAAATTCTTATTAAACGGACTCATTCATTCAAACAAAAGGAATTCAAATCATTATACTTTCATTCATCTCAACCAACCGAACTACACAGGTTTGTCTCTGGTTCCCCCTAGTGGCCATTCATCTCCCAATTCTTTGTTTCATTCAAACAAACCATATCTTCCAACAATAGATGTTAACGTAGCCAATTATATTTGTACGGAATTGAACTGTCCGCAAACATTCCATCAGCGGACTTTTACTGAACTGTTTCAGCGACATCACATCAACCCGTTAAAGACCTTAACCGAATTAAAGTGTAATTTAATAGAACCAATTTTTAATTTTCTACTCACATGCAACTGACTGACCAGGCAACATTCCATCAGTCACCAATTGAATTATTACCTCATTCCAACCCTCAGCCGTACCTGCATTGACTGAAATCAATTCTTCTAATCCACCAGACTGACCTTTGATTTTGTCGAGACGATCTTACCTAATCAAATGCGAGTGATTAGACTGTTAGCAGAATACGAGACAGAGGAAAATCGATATGGCGAGTTTTATCTACTCATATCGTGGACCCATTTCCTTTTTCCCCTTCTGAGAGCAGTCCAATTCTGATTTCACAGATGAAAGGCAAGCATCTAGAGAAATCCTGGGTTTCGGCACCAAATGTTAATCCCTGATTCTTTGATGCCAGTCTAGACTCAATAAAATCTGAGATGGATTAGCAGCTATCAATTATTGTTTAATTTCCACCAGCTTGCAAGGCTGACTCACTCGTGGGACATTAGAACACACACAGCTGTCTTCTAAAGTTCCCAAAAGTTAGTGAGAGCTAAGACAAAGCAATCACAGCACATATTGATTGAATCATCAAGATTCGCATACAAGCTTCCCATAGGCCAATGTATACACCTTCTGACCTGGCCATATATCCTGATTGGCTCACTTCACATTTTCCCAATCCTGGCCTCTTGTTACCCAGCATCCTTTTCACTATTCTCTCCACGAGGCAAAGCTCCCCTCCCCCTTCCTAGCCATGCTGTGCTCATCCCTTTGTTCTCTGGCTGTGAACTCATTACCCTCAGGGTCCTACTGTCCATCATATTCGTTTGTTCACTTCCTCAGTGTCTGTGTGTTGGTGGTTTTGTATTCCCGTGGTTGTGCATGTGTGCTGGTGGATTTGTATTTGGGTGGCTGTGCATGTGTGTGTGTGTGTGTGCGTGCATGGCCTTTTCTGTAATGTTTTTATAATGCATTTCGATATATATATATAAATATATCTATCTCAGACATACCAAAACCAGAAAGACAGCAAATAAAATAATTAATAAACCCCAAAGCACCCTCCCTCCCCCCACCCCTTCCTGCCGATTTCTAACTATCCTTGAAGAAATCAGTAAGCGGTTTCCATCTCCTGGCAAATCCCTCCACAGTCCTTCTCAAGGTGAACTTGATTTTTTCCAACCGAAGGAATTCCGCGAGGTCGCTAACTCTCACCGCCGGCTTCGGCGATCCCGAGTCCCTCCATTCCAACAGTACCCGTCTCCGGGCAACCAGAGAGGCAAAAGCCAAAATGTCAGCCTGTCTCACCCCCTGGACTCCCGGGTCCTCCAACACTCCAAACTAGCCACTTCTAGCCTCAGTACCACCTTCACCCTCAGCACCTCAGACGTCACGTCAGCGAACCCCCACCAGAATCCCTCCAGCTTCAGACAGGCCCAGAACATGTGGACATGGTTCACGGAGCCCCTATGGAGTATCTGAAATTGAGTAAGGCTCAGCCCAGCACACAAAGAGGATGCATTCGCTCTCCTCAGATCCTCCTCCCATTACTCAGCCTCCAGCACCCTCCCCAGCCCTTCCTCCCGCTTCCGCTTCACGTCTATCGGGCGCCCTCCCAGTACAGTCAATCTTTGTAAATCTCCGACACCCTGCCCTCACCAACCCCTGTTTTTGACACCACCTTGTCCAGCAACCCTGGAATGGCAGGTCAGGAAAGGACAGCAGCTGTTTCCTCACATAGTTTCACACCTGTAAGTACCGGAACCCATTCCCACTGGGCAGCTCATACTCCTCACCCAGTCCCTCCAAACTCGAGAAGCTGCTCCCCACAAATAGGTCTCCAAACCGCTCAATCCCCACCTCCCACCACCCCTGGAACCCCACGTCCAGCCGCCCCGGAACAAACCTGTGATTCCCGCAAATCGGAGTCCAAACCGAGGCACCGTTCAGCCTCGGGTACGGCCGCCACTGTCCCCACCCTTAGGGCCGCTACTGTCCCCACACCCTCAGGGCCCCCACTGCCCCCACACTCTCAGGGCCGCCCCTACTGTCCCCACACCCTCAGGGCCGCCCCTACTGTCCCCACACCCTCAGGGCCCCCACTGTCCCCACACCCTCAGGGCCCCCACTGTCCCCACACCCTCAGGGCCCCCACTGTCCCCACACCCTCAGGGCCCCCACTGTCCCCACACCCTCAGGGCCCCCACTGTCCCCACACCCTCAGGGCCCCCACTGTCCCCACACCCTCAGGGCCCCCACTGTCCCCACACCCTCAGGGCCCCCACTGTCCCCACACCCTCAGGGCCCCCACTGCCCCCACACCCTCAGGGCCCCCACTGTCCCCACACCCTCAGGGCCCCTACTGCCGCCACACCCTCAGGGCCGCTACCACTGCCCCACACCGTCAGGGCCACCACTGCCCCACACCCTCAGAGCCCCCACTGCCCCACACCCTAAGGGCCACCACTGCCCCACACCCTCAGGGCTGCCCCCACTGCCCCCACACCCTCAGGGCCCCCACTGTCCCCACACCCTCAAGGCCCCCACTGCCCCACTCCCTCAGGGCTGCCCCCACTGCCCCACACCCTCAGGGCCACCACTGCCCCCACACCCTCAGGGCCCCCACTGCCCCACACCCTCAGGGCCACCACTGCCCCCACACCCTCAGGGCCGCCCCCACTATCCACACCCTCAGGGCTGTAGTGATCCTCGCCTGAGTGTGTACAGAAGGGGCTGATGGGAAATGGAAGTACCACCAGGGGGCAGCACGGGGACATATAAGAGTGATGCCGAAGGCCCGCCCTCGCTCACTTTGGCTGGAGAGACAGGGGAGCAGGACAGGGACGGAAGTTGAGCTCAGGGCTGCAGGTGTGGTTAGGCCTAGTTGCAGAGCATAGAAAAGCAGTATCTTTACAAGTGCCATTCTGTAAGGAAAAGCTAACAAAGTCATTTATTGTGGAGCACAATAAACCATCCTTCAACTGCTGCACGACTTCTAGCATTCATTTAAGAAACATAACATGGTACAGGAGTGGCTTCTTTGAACAGAAAGAACCAACGCAACCAGCAAAAGCCACAGGCCGGCCGCCTGACTGTGGAAGACTTGGCAGCCTCTCGACTCCAGATGACCTTCTGAAGCAATGGATCACACGCTACGTCCAGGGATGCTGAGAACTACAGGTAATTTAAATAGCAACTGGAAAATGTTTAAACAGCAGTTTCAGCTATTCATGTCAGCTCTGGACTTAAATGCAGCCATCGATGACAGAAAAATTGGACTTTTACTCTCAATGGCTGGCCAGCAGGCGATAGATATTTATAACTCTTTTACGTATGCTGATACTGAAGAGAAAACTAAGTATCAAGTGATAGTGGCAAAATTTGATGACCACTGTAAATCACAATCCAATTAAATCATTGAAAGATTCAACCTGCGTAACAGATTCCAAAAACACGGGGAGACTATCTCCCACTTTATAACAGATCTGCGCTTGCTAGCACAAGGCTGCAACTATCCTGATTTAACAAACTCACTCATCAGAGATCAATTAATCTATGGTCTTGCCGACAGAAATCTAAAAGAATCATTAATGCTGCAAAATGACTTAACACTGAAAACCACGATGGATAAATGCTTACTACAGGAGCAGAAAAAGCAGCAGTTACTGGAACTGTTTGACAAACAAAACTTGCAAAAAACTCACCACGAGGCAGATGTGAAAATGGTGACCTCTCCTCACAAGCCCTCTCTTTCGGTCGCCGGACGGTCTGCGCATGCGCGCCATCCCGAAAGACGCGACCCCGGAAGTACACGGTACGCGCATGAGCACTTCTCGCAATACCGGCCCCAGACTGAAAGTCGCGCTGCGCATGCGTGAACGCAACATACGCATGACGTCAGGACGTGTCATCACTGTGGCTCCGCCCATTTAAAAGGGCAATGTCCTGCACAACGAAAAAGGTGCAGAAAATGCTCCAAAATGAACCATTTTGCCTCCCAATGTCAGTCCACAGCCAAATATTACTCCACAATGCAAAGGCATGGAGACTTTAAAGTATGCACAGTTGATGTAATGGACACTCCGGCACCCTAAGAAAATGTCTTCGACCACGAAGAATTCCACTCCTGGGAGAACACGTACGGCATTGGAATCATAAATGCCACAGCGGAACCACAGGAGCTGACAACAAAGCCTCGACATGTGCATGCCATCGACTCCACAAGCGAATGGAGTGCTACGGTGCAAGTCAATGACTTCCCCATCACGTTCAAGCTGGACACGGGAGCGTCCGCAAACTTGATGACGAGCAAAGATCTTGCATCCGTCCCAGGGACGCTCGAGATGTTACCTGCCGCATGCAAGTTAACTGATTACAACGGAAACCAGATCACCTCAAAGGGATCCTGCCACCTACAAGTTGCCAACAAGACAGTCACAACAGGACTACGATTTGAAATTGTAGATGACAAAAGATCCTCACTGCTAGGTGCTCAAGCCTGCAAGGATTTGCGGCTAATTCAAAGGAATGCACGCGGCTGACTCATCACGCATTGCCGAGGACATACAGCTGCTACTCAGCGAGTACCCCGACGTCTTCTCTGGCATGGGTACGCTACCCTACAAATACAAAATCCTGCTCAAAAAGGATGCCACACCGGTCGTTCATGCCCCACGGAGGGTGCCGGCTCCATTGCGGGACAAGCTAAAAGCTGAACTTCAACGTCTCCAATCTCAAGGCATTATCTCACGAGTCACACAGCCGACTGACTGGGTCAGCTCGCTGGTGTGCGTTAAGAAGCCGTCTGGTGAACTCAGGATCTGTTTAGATCCCAAAGACTTGAATAAGAACATTCGCAGGGAACACTACCCTATCCCCAAGTGAGAGGAGATAACGAGCGAAATGCATATTTACCAAGCTTGGTGCCTCACAGGGCTTCTGGCAAATGCAGCTCGATGAGTCTAGCCGCCTGCTGTGCACCTTCAACATGCCGTTTGGAAGGTACTGTTATAATCGGATGCCCTTCGGCATTATATCTGCATCCGAAATATTTCACAGAATAATGGAGCAGATGATAGAAGGCATTGAAGGCGTCCGTGTCTATGTGGATGACATCATAATATGGTCAATGACAGAGGAAGACCACATTGCGAGGTTGAAGCAAGTCTTCCAAAGGATCCACCACTTTGGACTGAAGCTCAACCGGGCCAAGTGCACCTTTGCACGGTCCTCTCTGACCTTCCTGGGTGACACAATATCAAAGCACGGGGTGAAGCCGGACACTGAGAAGATCACTGCAATTCAGAGCATGCAGAGACCACGTGACAAGAAAGCGGTGCTAAGATTCCTGGGATTCATCAACTTCCTCGGCAAATTCATACCGAACCTAGCAGCACGGATGACGGCGTTAAGGAAAGTGATAAGGAAGGACACGGAGTTTGCCTGGACCCAACATCACCAAGATGAATGGGATTATCTGAGACACCAATTGATGGCAGCTCCAATGCTCGCATTTTTTGACCCGGCAAAACCTACAAAGATCTCCACCGACGCCAGTCAACATGGAATTGGTGCTGTGCTACTGCAACAGAATGACCAGTCGGACTGGGTCCCAGTGGCTTACGCTTCACGAGCGATGACCGCCACAGAGTGCAGGTACGCACAGATAGAGAAGGAGTGCCTAGGGCTAATCACAGGCGTGACCAAATTCCACCACTAGGTGTACAGTCTCCCCACGTTTCTCGTGGAAACTGATCATAGGCCGCTGGTAAACATCATCGACAAAGATCTAAATGATATGACACCGCGCCTACAACGCATGATGGTGAAGTTGCGGAGGTACGAGTTCACGCTGGTCCACACCCCTGGCAAGGACCTTGTAATAGCTGATACATTATCACGAGCCATGGACGCTGACAACCCGCCACTGGCTTCCATCAATGATGTGGAAGGTCATGCACAGTGGTGCAAGGAGACACTCCCAGCAACGGACGAGAGGCTGCAGCAAATTCGTCAGGCGACACAGGACGCCACCCTCCTTCAAGTCATACACAACCTTCAGCATGGCTGGCCAAAAGGGCGGTGCCCACAGTTCCAAAACGTCAGGACTGAACTGTCCGTGGTCGATGGCATAATACTGCGAAATGGCAGAATCGTCATCCCACTGGCGCTCCGGGCGGACATGCTCTGCAGGATTCACGAGGGGCACCTTGGTGCCGAAAAGTGCAAAAGGAGAGCACGGCAATCCGTTTACTGGCCAGGGATAAACGAGGACATAACGAACATGGTGATCATCTGTGACACGTGTCAAAGACATCGACCGGCACAATGCAAGGAGCCACTGCAGCAGCATGAGATGGCCACGTCACCATGGGACAAAGTTGGCATTGACTTGTTCCACGCCATGGGCCGCAACTATGTTCTGCTCATCGACTACTACGCCAACTTTCCGGAAGTACTGAAACTCCCGGATCTCACAGCGGCATCAGTCATCAAGGCCTGCAAAGAAACCTTCTCCAGGCATGGCATCCCACGGACGGTCATGTCCGACAATGGTCCTTGCTTTGCCAGCTGGGAGTGGATGGACTTCGCCAAGCACTACAACTTCAAGCATGTGACGTCGAGTCCACACTTTCCTCAATCGAATGGCAGGGTGGAGAAAGGTGTCCACATTATCAAACAACTCATCAGCAAGGCTGCGGACTCAAAGTCCGACATACACTTGGCCCTCTTGTCATACCGTTCGTCACCTTTGAGCTCTGGACTATCACCGGCTCAAATGCTCTTCAACAGAGATGTGCGGACAACATTACCGGCACTACAATTCACCAATATCCGATCACCCGCCTGTCCGGGATAAGATGTGTCACCAACGTCAGGTGCAAAAGCAGCACTATGACCAGCAGGCAAAAGTACTGCATCCGTTGGCAATCAGTGATACGGTGAGGTTGCGACACCCGGCTGGGGGCTGGTCTAAAATGGCGACGGTTCTCCGCCAAATATCACCACGATCCTACGTTGTGCAGTCTGACGATGGAACACTGTTTTGACGAAATCGCCGAGACCTTCTAAAAGTTACACCTCGTCGACAGGTATTTCCAACACTAGATCTGCGGGACTCTGTCATGCAATATCCTGGAACTCCGGCAGCAGGTGTCCAAATGGACGTAAAAGACTCTGGATCTCCACGCCCACTCAGGAGGTCTACCCGGATCAGACGTGCACCCAACCGTCTGAACTTATGAACATGGACTGACAATATCATTGCTCTGCCTTGTCTTTGTATATAAACCTAACTGTGTTTGAATTTGTGTTTAGTAGTGATCCTCGCCTGAGTGTGTACAGAAGGGGCTGATGGGAAATGGAAGTACCATCAGGGGGCAGCACGGGGACATATAAGAGTGACGCTGAAGGCCCGCCCTTGCTCACTTTGGCTGGAGAGACAGGGGAGCAGGACAGGGACGGAAGTTGAGCTCAGGGCTGCAAGTGGTTAGGCCTAGTTGCAGAGCATAGAAAAGCAGTATCTTTACAAGTGTCATTCTGTAAGGAAAAGCTAACAAAGTCATTTATTGTGGAGCACAATACACCATCCTTCAACTGCTGAACGACTTCTAGCATTCATTTAAGAAACATAACAAGGGAAACCACCACTGTCCCTACACCCTCAGGGCCGCCCCCACTGTCCCCACACCCTCAGGGCCCCCACTGTCCCCACACCCTCAGGGCCGCCCCCACTGTCCCCACACCCTCAGGGCCCCCACTGTCCCCACACCCTCAGGGCCCCCACTGTCCCCACACCCTCAGGACCACCCCCACTGTCCCCACACCCTCAGGGCCCCCACTATCCCCACACCCTCAGGGCCCCCACTGTCCCCACACCCTCAGGGCTATCCCCACACCCTCAGGGCTTTTAGGCGGCTGATTTGCACGCTGGCGCATGTCCCGCGGGATAGGGCATCCGAGGGCTCGTTGAGCTTCCCCGGTCGATATTTGATATCGTAATTGTAGGTGGAGAGTTCAATCCTCCACCGAAGAATTTTGTCATTTTTAATTTTGCCCCTTTGCGAGTTGTCGAACATGAAGGCGACCGACCGTTGGTCGGTAATGAGGGTGAACCTCCTACCTGCGAGGTAGTGCCTTCAGCTTCGGATAGCCTCCACGATGGCTTGTGCTTCCTTCTCGACGGATAGGGTACGGGAGAAAAATGCAACGGGCCGCCCTGCATGGTTTAAAGTGGCTGCTAGCGCTTGGGTAGAGTTGGGTTGGGTAGAGCAGACACCTCTGGAGATCCCACCGCTGCCACCAAATGTGAATTGCGCTTTCACATAGCCGTCCGTCAGTCCAGAAGTAAAACACTCGAACACGTCAGTAACGAATATTCGTTTATTCACGGCCGGGACAAATCTCTAAGTAGTCGGGGAACCACCTTCGAGAAGTGCCAAAGTCCCAAAGTATGGACTGTCTCTTTATACAATCACAGCTTAGAGGTGGTCCCCTTAAATTCCTAGATACACCAATGATTTGGCAAGGATCCAGAACATGTACTTATATGGAATTATTATCCTCGAGGTAGGCTGGTGACTATGATATAACTGTGGCTGCTAACGGTTTTCTTATCCTATCTGTCCATCAGGTCCAACTTCCTTATCTCCTTCCCTCTCATGCTCCTGAGTCAGCTCTTTCACATCCCAATGTCCCTTGTCTCAGTTGACAAGGTTTTACACACTCAACTTTGCTGTCTCTGCATTAACAGATACAGAGTTCTGTTCTCATTTCATTTCCTTAACCCTTTAACATCCTTTTACTTGAGGGTCACAGATATATTTCAGAACCTTAATATTACATACAGACAGCAAGGTTATAACAAGACGATAAATGAAATCCACTTCCACACTGTTAGTTGCGGTGCACATTAGTCACCGAATGGAATTGAGCGCATCAGGGAGGACCTGCTGCCAGCGAGCGGCTGGGAGGTTCCTGGACCATAGGGCCAGCTGGACGGCCCTCCATACCATCCCGTTCTACCTCTCTACCTGCCCATTTCCCCGGGGGCTGTAGCTGGTCGTTCTGCTGGAGGCGATACCCCTGCTGAGCAGGAAATTACGCAGCTCATCACTCATGAACGAGGATCCCCTGTCACTGTGGATGTAGTCGGGGAAACCGAACAGGGCGAAAATGGAATCCAGAGCCTTGATGACGGTGGCAGACGTCATATCCGGGCATGGGATGGCGAAAGGGAACCTAGAAAATTCATCGACCACACTCAGGATGTAGGTGTTGCGGTCGGTGGAGGGGAGGGGCCCTTTGAAGTCCACGGGTGACGCTTCAAAGGGGCGGGGCGCTTTCACCAGGCACGCGCGATCTGGCCGGTAGAAGTGCGGCTTGCACTCGGCACAGACCTGGCAGTCTCTGGTGACTGTCCGTACTTCCTTGACGGAGTAGGGCAGATTGCGGGCTTTGATTAGATGGTACAAGCGACTGACCCTCGGATGGCAAAGGCTCTCGTGCAAGGCACGGAGCTGGTTCACTTGTGCGCTGGCACATGTACCTCAGGAGAGGGCGTCTGGGGGCTCGTTGAGCTTGCCGGGGTGATACAAGATCTCATAATTATAGGTGGAGAGCTCGATTCTCCACCACAAGATTTTGTCATTCTTGATCTTGCCCCGCAGCGTGTTGTTGAACATGAAGGCTACCGACTGTTGGTCAGTGAGGAGAGTGAATCTCCTGCCGGCCAGGTAATGCCTCCATTGCCACACCGCTTCAACGATTGCCTGGGCCTCCTTTTCAACAGAGGAATATCGAATTTCGGAGGCGTGGAGGGTGCGTGAAAAGAATGCCACGGGTCTGCCTGCCTGATTCAGCATGGCGGCAAGTGCGACATCTGAAGCGTCGCTTTCTACTTGGAAAGGCAGTGTCTCATCTACTGCGTGCATCCCGGCCTTGGCTATGTCAGATCGAATGCGGGCGAAGGGCTGGCTTGAGAGATGGTGCAAGAGGGAGGGATTCAAATTCCTGGGGCATTGGGACCGGTTCTGGGGGAGGTGGGACCAGTACAAACCGGACGGTCTGCACTTGAGCAGGACTGGAACCGATGTCCTAGGGGGGGTGTTTTCTAGAGCTGTTGGGGAGGGTTTAAACTAATGTGGCAGGGGGATGGGAACCGATGCAGGAAGTTGGAAGGTAGTAAAACAGGGACAGAAGCAAAAGGAAGTAAGGGGAAAAGTGCAAGGCAGGGAAGACATAGTCAAAAACCAAAAAGGGCGACAGTACAAGGTACAGTGACTGAGGGGAGCTCAGTGAATAGGGATGAGAGAAGAACTAGCTAATGTAGACTGGGAGCAAAGACTTTATCGTGGAACAGTTGAGGAACAGTGGAGAACCTTCCAAGCGATTTTTCACAGTGCTCAGCAAAGGTTTATACCAACAAAAAGGAAGGACGGTAGAAAGAGGGAAAATCGACCGTGGATATCTAAGGAAATAAGGGAGAGTATCAAATTGAAGGAAAAAGCATATCAAGTGGCAAAGATTGGTGGGAGACTAGAGGACTGGGAAATCTTTAGGGGGCAACAGAAAGCTACTAAAAAAGCTATAAAGAAGAGTAAGATAGAGTATGAGAGTAAACTTGCTCAGAATATAAAAACAGGCAACAAAAGTTTTTACAAATATATAAAACAAAAAAGAGTTTCTAAGGTAAATATTGATCCTTTAGAGGATAAGAAGGGAGTTTTAATAATGGGAGATGAGGAAATGGCTGAGGAACTGAACAGGTTTTTTGGGTCGGTCTTCACAGTGGAAGACACAAATAAAATGCCAGCGACTGATAGAAATGAGGCTATGGCACGTGAGGACCTTGAGAGGATTGTTATCACTAAGGAGGTAGTGATGGGCAAGCTAATGGGGCTAAAGATAGACAAGTCTCCTGGCCCTGATGGAATGCATCCCAGAGTGCTAAAAGAAATGGCTAGGGAAATTGCAGATGCACTAATGATGATTTACCAAAATTCACTAGACTCTGGGGTGGTCCCAGTCGATTGGAAATTAGCAAACGTGACACCACTGTTTAAAAAAGGAGGTAGGCAGAGAGCAGGAAATTATAGGCCAGTGAGCTTAACTTCGGTAGTAGGGAAGATGCTGGAATCTATCATCAAGGAAGAAATAGCGAGGCATCTGGATAGAAATTGTCCCATTGGGCAGACGCAGCATGGGTTCATAAAGGGCAGGTCATGCCTAATTAATTTAGTGGAATTTTTTGAGGACATTACCAGTGCAGTATATAACGGGGAGCCAATGGATGTGGTATATCTGGATTTCCAGAAAGCCTTTGACAAGGTGCCACACAAAAGGTTGCGGCATAAGATAAAGATGCATGTCATTAAGTGTAAAGTAGTAGCATGGATAGAGGATTTGTTAATTAATAGAAAGCAAAGAGTGGGGATTAATGGATGTTTCTCTGGTTGGCAATCAGTAGCTAGCGGTGTCCCTCAGGGATCCGTGTTGGGCCCACAATTGTTCACAATTTACATAGATGATTTGGAGTTGGGGACCAAGGGCAATGTGTCCAAGTTTGCAGATGACACTAAGATGAGTGGTAAAGCGAAAAGTGCAGAGGATACTGGAAGTCTGCAGAGGGATTTGGATAGGTTAAGTGAATGGGCTAGGGTCTGGCAGATGGAATACAATGTTGACAAAAGTGAGGTTATCCATTTTGGTAGGAACAACAGCAAACGGGATTATTATTTAAACGATAAAATATTAAAGCATGCCGCTGTGCAGAGAGACCTGGGTGTGCTAGTGCATGAGTCACAGAAAGTTGGTTTACAGGTGCAACAGGTGATTAAGAAGGCAAATGGAATTTTGTTCTTCATTGCTAGAGGGATGGAGTTTAAGACTAGGGAAGTTATGTTGCAATTGTGTAAGGTGTTAGTGAGGTGTTAGTGTTAGTTAGTATTGTGTTCAGTTTTGGTCTCCTTACTTGAGAAAGGACGTACTGGCACTGGAGGGTGTGCAGAGGAGATTCACTAGGTTAATCTCAGAGCTGAAGGGGTTGGATTATGAGGAGAGGTTGAGTAGACTGGGACTGTACTCGTTGGAATTTAGAAGGGTGAGGGGGGATTTTATAGAAACATTTAAAATTATGAAGGGAATAGATAGGATAGATGCGGGCAGGTTGTTTCCACTGGCGTGTGAAAGCAGAACTAGGGGACATAGCCACAAAATAAGGGGAAGTAGATTTAGGACTGAGTTTAGGAGGAACTTCTTCACCCAAAGGGTTGTGAATCTATGGAATTCCTTGCCCAGTGAAGCAGTTGAGGCTCTTTCATTACATGTTTTTAAGGTAAAGATAGATAGTTTTTTGAAGAATAAAGGGATTAAGGGTTATGGTGTTCGGACCGGAAAGTGGAGCTGAGTCCATAAAAGATCAGCCATGATCTCATTGAATGGCGGAGCAGGCTCGAGGGGCCAGATGGCCTACTCCTGCTCCTAGTTCTTATGTTCTTATGTGCCTCGGCCGAGAGGGGAAAATGTGTGGACTGGATAAGTGGGCGGGCCTTGTCCGCGTATTGTGGGACCCACTGGGCGTAATAGGAAAAGAACCCAAGGCAGCGTTTGAGGGCCTTGGGGCAGTGGGGGAGTGGAAGCTCCATGAGGGGGCGCATGCGGTCGGGGTCGGGCCCCAGTAATCCGTTTTGGACTACGTAGCCGAGGATGACTAAGCAGTCTGTGCGGAACACGCACTTCTCCTTGTTGTACGTGAGATTAAGGAGAGATGCGGTGTGGAGGAATTTAGAAAGGCTGGCGTCATGGTCCTGCTCGTCATGGCCGCAGACGGTGACATTGGCGAGGTACGGGAAGGTGGCCTGCAGTCCGTACCGGTCAACCATTCGGTCC
Source organism: Scyliorhinus canicula (assembly GCF_902713615.1). Taxonomy (NCBI): domain Eukaryota; kingdom Metazoa; phylum Chordata; class Chondrichthyes; order Carcharhiniformes; family Scyliorhinidae; genus Scyliorhinus; species Scyliorhinus canicula. The sequence continues at coordinate 8,566,658 of NC_052158.1, forward strand.
ATTTCTCATTGAAATACCGAGACTCCATTCGTGACGCCGAAGGGAACCCTATGAAATTGGTACAGACGACCGTCTGCCTCGAAGGCAGTGTAGGGACGGTCCGATTTACGGATGGGGAGCTGGTGGTAGGCGGATTTCAGGTCAATAGTAGAGAAGACCCGGTACTGTGCAATCTGATTGACCATATCAGAAATGCGACGAAGGGGGTACGCGTCGAGCTGCGTGTACCGGTTGATGGTCTGGCTGTAGTCCACGACCATCCTGTGCTTCTCCCTGGTCTTAACCACTACCACCTGGGCTCTCCAAGGGCTGTTGCTGGCCTCGATTATACCCTCCCGAAGCAGCCTCTGGACTTCGGACCTGATGAAGGCCTTGTCCTGGGTGCTGTACCGTCTGCTCCTGGTGGCGACGGGCTTGCAGTCTGCGAGTGAGGGAGGCTAGACCTTGAGCATCGCGAGGCTGCAAACGGTGAGGGGAGGTAGGGGCCCGCCGAATTTGAGGGTGAGGCTCTGGAGATTGCATTGGAAATCCAGGCCTAGTAAGAGTGACGCGCAGAGGTTGGGGAGAATGTACAGACGGAAACGGTCGAATTCCACGCCCTGTACAGTAAGTTTAACCAGGCATAAACCCTGGATCGGGACAGAGTGGGAACCGGAGGCGAGAGAGATCTGCCGGTTGGCGGGATGGATCGCAAGGGAATAGCGCCTTATCGTGTCTGGGTGGACGAAGCTCTCGGTGCTCCCGGAGTCGATGAGGCAGGAGGTCACGTAGCCATTGACCAGCACCGATGTGGAAGAGGGTGCCAGGTTGCGAGGACGCGACTGGTTGAGCGTAACGGAGACGGGTAGCGGGCGATCAGCAGTCAAGTCAGTTGAGTCCGACGAGGAGCGGTAGCGACCCGTGTCCCGTGGCCCCGTCCCGGGAGGACAAAATGGCGGCGTCTGGAGTACCTGTGTGGGAGAAGACGGCGACGGACAAAATGGCGGCGCTCATGGAGCGCACGTTGTGGGGTCGGGACAAAATGGCGGCACCCATGGAACTCACATGGCGGTGGGGGATGAAGATGGCGGTCCCCATGGAGCACACGTGGTGGGGGCGGCGAAAGATGGCGGCGCCCACTGAACGCACATGGGGTCGGGGGAAGCAGACGGCAGGACCCATTGTGCGATTGGCTGAGGCGAGGGGAACGGGGGCGTGATAGCGGCAACTGTCCGGGACTGACACACCGCTGCAAAGTGGCCTTTCTTGCCACAAGCTTTGCAGGTCGCGGTGCGGGCCGGGCAGCGTTAGCGGGGGTGCTTCTGCTGACCGCAGAAGTAACAGCGGGGACCCCCAGGGAGCGCGATGCAGCGAGCAGCGCAGGCGTAGTGCGCAGGGGCGGCTGCTGGGGGGGGGGGGGCGGTTGCGGGGTCCACGAGGGGTAGGACGGGTGGGCCTGGGGGGCCGTTTGCGGGATCCACGAGGGGTAGGACGGGTGGGCCGAGCAGCTAGCGGAGTAGGATCGCGCACTACGAGGCGGCCGTCATGGAAAGCGCCAGAGTCTTTGTGGCCGCGAGGTTGAGGGCGGCCCCTTCCAGCAGTCGTTGCCGGATGGGGTCCAATGCAATGCCTGTAACAAAGGCATCGTGCATGAGTAAGTCAGAGTGTCCCGTGGCTGTGAGGGTCTGGCAGTCGCAGCCTCGTACCAGAGGTATAAGGGCCCTCCAGAAGTCCTCAATCGACTCACCCGGCTGCTGGACGCGAGTAGAGAGTTGATGCCTCGCAAACAGGGTGTTTGCCGACTGTTCTCCTTGAGCAGTTCCATAGCTCTGGTGTAGTCAGTCGCATCTCGAATTAGCGGAAAGACACCGGAGCTAAGTATCGAGTACAGGAGTTGCTTTTTCTGAGCCTCCGTCGGGGGAGGGTCCACTGAAGAGATGTAGGCCTCGAAGACTGCAAGCCAGTGAACAAAGTCTTTCCTGGCGTGAGGCGACTGCGGATCCAGCTGCAGATGGTTGGGCTTGATTCTGATGTCCATGGTGTACGGAAAATCACACAGCAATAAATTGTGGCGCTAAAAATTGCACTCTATGAGAGACAAATTCAATCGAGGCTTTATTGGTGTGATGTTATTCCTCTGGCTGCAACTGTAGATTAGGGTCTGAGTGACTCACACACATATTTATACACAAGCTCCCTGTGGGCGGAGCTAGCCAGCAGGGGCTTACCGGAGGAACCTGTATTACACGTGATGGAACCATCAATTCACGAGACACGTGCTTTAAGATATGAACAGTGGTTTTAATGTACTTACTTCAGAGCCAGCCTGTTACCCGTTGAACTCTCGATGAACTGCAGGCTGGCTCTGGACACGGTTATTTATACAGCTGTCTTGGGGAGGAGTCGTGGGCGGAGCCAAGGGTGGAGCCCTCTACAAACTCCTGAGCATTCCCAGAGCTACTCCCCCTAGTGGTCGGATAATGCTACCGCGCTTACAATGGTATTGGTAAATACAGTGTGAATTACTAAGTTACATTCACCACATTCACCCCCTGCAAAAAAATCAAGTCCGGCGGGGGTGGTCGTCTAAAAAGTCAGTCTGTCCGGTGGTCGAACTGTCCGCTGTGATCTGCGGAGCACCGGGGTTGCAGCCTCTTGCGGTGGCTGGATGGGTGTTGTGTGCTGGGGTACGATGGCGGACTCCAGGGAGGGTTGTGTCCGAGCTTCATACTCTTCTGGTTCGACCGGGGACTGGGGGCGCTGGGGGCTGGCCGGCACGGGTGCACGGAACTGGTGGAGCGAGCTCGTGGGCTCGGGAGCGCGAGGGGGCGGCAGCATGGGGTGTAGGGTGAGGGGTCCTTCTGTGGGGGTAGAGGGGGCGCTGGATCCGGCGGGTGGCAGATCCCGGAGGGATACTGTGTCCTGGCGGCCGTCAGGGAACTCGACGAAGGCGTACTGGGGGTTGGAGTGGAGCAGGCGCACCTTCTCAACAAGGGGGTCGGTTTTGTGTGCCCTGACTTGTTTCCTCAGGAGTACCAGGCCCTGTGTCCTCAGCCATGCCGGAAGTGAGACCCCCGTGGTAGTGCCCCTGGAAAAAATGAAGAGCCTCTCGTGAGGGGTCTGATTGGTCGCTGTGCATAAGAGGGACCTAATAGCGTGGAGCGTGTCTGGGAGGACTTCCTGCCACTGGGAGACTTGGAGCTTTCTAGACCGGAGGGTCAGTAGGACGGTCTTCCAGACCGTCGCGTTCTCCCTCTCCACCTGCCCGTTCCCCCTGGGGTTGTAGCTGGTAGTCCTGCTCGAGGGGATGCCCTTGTCGAGCAGGTACTGACGCAGCTCGTCGCTCATGAAGGACGAACCCCGGTCACTGTGTATGTAGCTGGGGAAACCAAACAGGGTGAAGATGCTATGCAGGGCCCTAATGACTACGTGGGAGGTCATGTCGGGGCACGGGATAGAAAATGGGAAACGGGAGAACTCATCTATGACGTTTAGAAAGTAAACGTTCTTGTTAGTTGAGGGGAGTGGCCCTTTGAAATCAATCGTGAGGCGTTCAAAGGGCCTAGAAGCCTTGACCAGGTGGGCCCTGTCTGGTCTATAGAAGTGCGGTTTGCACACCGCACAGATCGGGCAGTCCCTGGTGACCGCTTTTACCTCCTCTTTGGAGAAAGGCAGGTTTCGAGCTCTGATGTAGTGGGCGAGCCGGGTGACCCCTGGGTGGCAGTCGGTCAATCTGCGTGCTGGCGCATGTCCCGGGGGGTAGGGCATCCGGAGGCTCGTTGAGCTTCCCGGGTCGATACTTAATACCGTAATTATAGGTGGAGAGTTCGATCCTCCACCAAAGAATTTTATCATTTTTTATTTTGCCCCTTTGCGAGTTATCAAGCATAAAGGCAACCGATCTTTGGTCGGTGATGAGGGTAAACCTCCTACCTGCGAGGTAGTGCCTCCAGTAACGGATAGCCTCCACAATGGCTTGTGCTTCTTTCTCGACTGAGGAGTGGCGGAGTTCTGAAGTGGAGAGGGTACGGGAGAAAAATGCGACTGGTCTCCCTGCCTGATTTAAAGTGGCTGCTAGAGCTACCTCTGAGGCGTCGCTCTCAACCTGGAATGGAGTGGATTCATCCACCGCCCGCATGGCTGCTTTGGCGATGTCCTCCTTGATGTAGTTGAAGGCCTGGCGCGCCTCAGCTGACAGGGGAAATTGTGTGGCCTTAAAGAGTGGGTGGGCTTTGTCCGCATATTGGGGGACCCACTGGGCGTAGTATGAAAAGAGCCCCAAGCACCGTTTGAGAGCCTTGGGGCAATGGGGGAAGGGGAGTTCTGAAAGGGGGCACATACGGTCCGGGTCTGGGCCCAGGACTCCGTTCTCCATGACGTAGCTGAGGATGGCCAGTCTGTTTGTGAGGAAAACGCATTTCTCTTTGTTGTAGGTGATGTTTAGTTTCTGTGCCGTCTGGAAAAAACGGTGGAGGTTGGCGTCGTGGTCCTGCTGGTCATAGCCGCAGATGGTGACATTGTCCAAGTACGGAAACGTGGCCCGCAGCCTATACTGGTCCACAATTCTGTCCATTGCTCGTTGGAACACCGAGACCCCATTAGTGACGCCGAAGGGGACCCGGAGGAAATGGAATAGGCGGCCATCGGCCTCGAATGCCGTGTAGTGGCGGTCCTCCGGGCGGATTGGGAGCTGGTGGTATGCAGACGTCAGAACCACCGTGGAAAAGAGCCGATACTGGGCGATCTGATTTACCATCTCTGCAATCCTGGGGAGAGGATACGCGTCGAGGAGCGTAAATCTATTTATGGTCTGACTATAGTCGACAACCATGCGGAATTTTTCACCGGTCTTAACGACCACCACCTGAGCTCTCCATGGACTATTGTTGGACTCTATAATCCCCTCACTGAGAAGCCTTCGGACCTCTGATCTGATAAATACCCTATCCTGCAAGCTGTACCGCCTGCTACGAGTGGCTATGGGTTTACAGTCCTTTGTGAGATTGGCGAAGAGAGGAGGGGGGGAGTTGCGCAGCGTGGCTAGGCTGCAGATAGTGAGTGGGGGCAGGGGCCCGCCGAAGCTGAGGGTGAGGCTCTTAAGGTTACACTGAAAATCTAGGCCTAATAAGAGTGGCGCGCAGAGGTCGGGCAAAACGTTGAAATTTTGAGTAGCTAGCGCCTCGGATTGTGAGTGTCGCGGCGGTGCGCCCCTGGATCTGGACCGAATGGGAGCCTGAAGCGAGCGAGATAGTTTGCCGCACGGGGAAAACGGGGAGCGAACAGCGTCTTACCAGGTCTGGGTGTATGAAGCTCTCAGTGCTCCCGGAGTCGAAAAGGCATGGCATGTTGTACCCGTTGATTTGGACCTCTGCCATCGAATTTCGCAGATGCTTCGGGCGTGATTGATCCAGGGTGACTGCGCCGAGTTGCGGGCCGCGTGACGAGTGCCCGGGGAGGTCGTACTCTTCCGATGAGATGTCCGAGCGTGAAGATGCAGGTCGGGCCTGTGGATCGCACGTGACGGGCGGCGAGGAAGATAGCATCCAAGATGGCGGACCCCATGAGTCGCACGTAGCCGGCCACGTGGTGGAGGTTTGCCAAGATGGCAGCCCCCATGGATCGCACGTGGCGGAAGGGGGCGGGGTCGGGGCATAGGCCACAGCGTTTTGGGCCCCGCGGGCCTGCGGGTGTGGGGAGCGATTACTTCGTGCCGCTGGGGAGTTGGAAGCTGGGGCCCTTTTTGCGAGGCACACTCTCGCGTAGTGGCCTTTCTGCCCGCAGCTGCTGCAGGCTGCGTTGCGGGCCGGGCAGTGCTGCCGCGGGTGCTGATTCTGGCCGCAGAAATGGCAGGCTGGAGCAGCATAGTGGCTGGCTGGGGCAGCATAGTGTCTGGCTGGGGCAGCATAGTGGCTGGCTGGGGCAGCATTGTGGCTGGGCGGCCACGTGACACAGGCCTGGGGGAGTCGCTGGTCGGGGGCCCATTATTGGGTCGCGGGGTCCGCGGGGAACAAGGTGAGGCTTCGGAAGGAGACCTCCATCGTGGTAGCAATTTCCGCAGTTGTTTCTAAGTCTTGGGCCCCCTTTTCCAGCAGTCGTTGGCGCACATAGTTAGACCTGAGGCCCGCTACAAAAACATCGCGTACAGCAAGTTCTCTATGTTCAGCCGCGGTAACCGCTTGATAGTTACAGTCATTCGATAGATTATTGAGCTCTCTTAAAAATTCGGCGAGTGATTCTGTAGGCCGCTGGCGGCGAGTCATGAACACATGGTGTGCGTAAACTTCGTTAATGGACCTTACATACATCTTATCGAGTATCGCTGGCGCTGCAGTATATGAACCGGCCGAGTTTAGTTGCATAGAGATTCTGTGGCTCACCCTCACGTGCAGTAGACTTAACTTCTGTTCCTCTGTCGTTTCGGCTGTGCTCGCTTCTGCCAGGTCGGCCTTAAAGCACCGCAGCCATTGGGAGAAGATTTCTTTTGCCTCTGCATCCTGTGGGTCGAGTTCCAGGCGTCCAGGCTTGAGGGCTGATTCCATGATCGATCCTGACTGTTCTTAAGTAGATTAAATTGATGGAACCATCAATTCACGAGACATGTGCTTTAAGATAGGAACAGTGGTTTTAATGTACTTACTACAGAGCCAGCCTGTTACCCGTTGAACTCTCGATGAACTGCAGACTGGCTCTGGACACGGTTATTTATACAGCTGTCTAGGGGGAGGAGTCATGGACGGAGCTAAGGGTGGAGCCCTGTACAAACTCCTGAGCATTCCCAGAGCTACTCCCCCTAGTGGTCGGATAACGCTACTGTGCTTACAATGGTATTGGTAAATACAGTGTGAATTACTAAGTTACATTCACCACAACAGGTACAGCCATACATCCCCCTACTGCAAGTACACATAACTACAGTGGTTATCACCACAGAGACGTCAGTCACCGAGGCTGGGGTCAGCATCGGACAAGCAAGTGAGCGACGCTGAGTTGTGGTGTCCCGATGACAGACGTGGCACAACCCCCCCACATCATGCAGACACCATCCCACTCCCCCATACAGCCCAACTACCCTACACCCCCCCAACTATCCCACCAACCCCACTACCCCCACACCATACCAGACACCACCCCATTAACTCCGCACCGTCCAACTACCACCAACTGCACTACCCCCACAACATCTCAATCCGCGATCCAACTGTACATCATATCTTGTGTTTTGCAGGATTGTTTGGCGACGAGGCAGACCCTTCCGATGTTCCCCTGCTCCAACCGCAACCCCAAGAAAATATAAGCGACGAGGTGGCAATGGACAGCGACGCAAGCCCCCAGAGCCAGTCAGCAACACCCCGACTTTCCATCCCAACTGTCTCCAACACCCACCACCATCACAGAGACACTCATCTCAGTTGGGCTCCTGAGGCACTGTCTGGTGCACACCATACATGTGCAGTGGTACATCAGATGGTGATAGGAACCCCCGAGGGGGGATCCAGTCGGAGCCAGTCGGAGGACAGCCCGACCGCAGGGACTAGCTGCCATCCAGATGGGTCTCGGGCGTCTGCGAATGGCATTCCCATCGATGATGGAGATGCAGACGCAGAGCCAGGGACTATATGGGGGGTGTCAGCAACCATCCAGTGCCTGCAGGTGTAGTTGGAGGAGTCCAGTTGCCTTCAGGGACAGGAGGTGGTGACTACCATGCATGTCACCAAGGCCAACACCGCAGTGGAGGCCTTGCGGGCGAAGATTTCAGCCATGGGTGAGGATGTCCAAGGCCTGGGTCATTCTGTGCCAACGGTGGCTGAGGCACAGGGCAGGGCTGACCTGGCACAGGGAGCTATGTACCAGGGCCACCTGGATATTGGACTGATGCTGCCGAGCTTTGCCCTGTCGCATTGGGAAATGACTGCAGGCGTCAACGGCATTGCACGGGCGCTGGCTGATGTGAACCAGTCACTGAGAGCTGTGCCACAGTCCAAGAGGGAGGTGGTCTAGTCCATGTCATCCATGGCCATGAGAATGGAGACCCTGGTCAAAAGGAGGGGCCTCCAGGACTGGCAGCGCTAGGTGGCAGGGGAGCCTCTGGGACCAATTCTCTGGCTGCACCCCTGTCCAAGGAGTAGTCCAGGGGCCATCGGCACCCCAAGGGAGGAGGAAGTGATGGGGCCTGTGTTGGTGACCACCGCAGGGGGGGCAGTTGCCGGAACACTGCAACATCTCAGGCGTTGGTCTGTGGCCTCCGGGCAGGTGGCATCAGCCAGGAGGCGGTGGATAACCCCTGTCTCCAGGAGCCAACTCCTCACCCGGGGGTTTGCCACGAAGGTGTCGGGAACCATCAAGTATGCCAGGATGAAGGCATCGTGCATGTTGCCTGGATATCAGCTGCAGACGTGCATGATGTGCATCTTGTGGTCGCACACCAGCTGCACGTTCATCAAGTGGAACCCCTTTCGGTTTGTGAAGACAGCCCCTCATGTGGCAGTGATCATAGGGGGATCCTGCCGATTGCCCCGTGGACCTGGGCCACCCCGGCAATGTTAGCAAATGCCACAGTCCGGGCATCCTGCTGGACTCGGTCCATATCAAAGTTGATATATTATGTCAAGTGGCATACGGGGCATCCCTGATGACACAGATGCACCAGTGCACCAAGGTCTGTGAGATCCTGAACAGGTCCCCACTCTGCACCTGGAAGGACCCCGTGGAAAGAGCCTTCAGGGCGATGGTCAACTTAATAGAGTCCCAGAGGGAGGTCTCCTAGACCTCATACTCCCATGGTGTCAGGTGCACCATGATCCATCAGATATGCCATTCAGTCCCTCTGCTCTGCCTGAGTCTTCGACGACACACCGGTCCGGCAGGTCCTTGAATGACAGGCGCTGCTGGTACATACGAGGCCTGATGCGCTGCCACCTTCCCACGTCCTCCTCGGCCTGTTGGGCAGCTGACTCTCCATCCTCACCGGCTGGCTCCTGGGGCAGGCTTCAATGCTGCAGGGTCTTCCCCAAACATCTCCTGCTCCAACAGTCTCAGAGCATCTGCGAGGGCTGCTTCAGCCAGGATGATGGCAACTATTCCTGGTTGAATTCCGAAGTCCATTGTCTGCAGGGGTTTAAAGGCAGACAGGTTAGCATGCCCCATGCCCAACCGGTCCAATGGGCGACACGGTGGCTCCGGCATGTATTGCAGCCCCTGCCCCCACATGTCCCTCTCTCCCTTCCCCACACCCACTTCCAGCCTTTCCCCCGGGACTCTGCCTTCTGCCTCACCATCCCTGGTCCCATTGGTGCCCGACATCACAGCGGCTTCTGGCTCCAGTACCCATCCCTGCTGGCACTACCCATGGGCCCCCGACCATCGCCCTTCTGAAAGGGCTACAGTTGGCATTACCTTTGGGTGGGCCACATGTTGCCCCGCCGGAGGGTGGCGTCCAGTTGTGTTTGGGTTTTGGTTGGGGGTAATGGTGGTGTTGAGGGAGGGGTTGGGGTGGGTACATCTATACCACTGGGGCCACGGTGGGTGGTCTGTGGGGTGCACAGAAAGATGGCTGCCTTGCAGGCTGCAGCAATGTTGGTCTGTGCCTGTACACCACCCCGGTCCTGGGGCCACTCTGACGCCACGGCCCATCCCCTGGTCACCCCCGGCATCTCCCCCGTTTCACCCCGCCAGCCGTGCCTGCGGCAAGGCCGGCAGCCCACGGTCACACCTCACATCTCTGGTAGCACATCCTGTCTCCTGTCTCTCTCAGCAGCCACGGCACCTGTTTCTCAATTTTTAAAACCAAAAGTGAAACACGTCATCGGTAATTCCTCAAGGTGGGGCATCGGGGAAGTGAAGAGAATATCGGGTCAGGCCCGTTAATGATCTGTCAACAGTGTTTACTGTATGTGCGGAGTAGAAGGTATTGACTTGCTGTTGCACCGGAGGGTGGCATCCGTGTGGGGGCCTGGCACCGGCCACAATTTGAAGCGCTTTTCTCCGCCCAATCACGTTTTGCAATTTCACGTCGCTGGATGGAGAATCCCGCGCTTGGTATATTAAAACAAATTTTATTACTAACACAATATTACTGATTTTAGCATCATAAAGTCAATAATTACAAGTACCCATTAATCAATGCTTAACAATTCAATGAAAATAATAAACCCTTATGCTGTCTCAAAATCTCAGCAAAGGCCACAATTCACATTTCAATACAGTCAGTAGATCCAGTCATACCTGCAATATAGATCTGTCTTTTGAGAGAGTTTGAAATGACAGACCTGGGGCAAAATTCTCCGACCCCCAGCAGGTTCGGAGTATCGCCTGGGGGCGCCTAAAATCCCGCCCCCGCCGTGGCAGAGATTCTCCGCCACCTGGGAAGTGGCGGGGGCGGAAATCTCGCCACTCTGATTGGCGAGGCCCCTGCGGTGATACTCCTGCCCGGATGGGCCGAAGTCCCGCCGCTGGGAGGCCTCTCCCGCCGCCGAGGTTTAAACCACCTCTGGAACGGCGGGATCAGCGGCGCGAGCAGGCCCCCGGGGTCCTGGGGGGGCGGGGGGGGGGGCGATCGAACCCCGGGGGGTGCCCCCACGGTGGCCTGGCCCACGATCGGGGCCCCCCGCTCAAACTCCGGGCCAGTGCCCTGGCTGCTCTATTTTCTTCCGCGTCCACCACGGCCTCCGCCATGGCGGAAGCGGAAGAGAACCCCACATCGCGTATGCGCTAGCAGTGACGTCAGCGGCCAGCTGCCACTGACGTCACTGCCGGCGCATGCGCGGACCGGCGAAAGCCTATCGGCCAGCCCCGCACCGGGGGCGCCGGTTTTTTTTTTTTTTTAATAAACAATTTTATTGAGGTAGTTTTTGGCTTTATAAACAGTTACAGACATCATCAGAAAGGAAGCAAAAAAGGCAAAAATGTGCAAACATCCACGTTCTTTCAATACTTCCACCGTAACATATTGCACAAGCCCGCTCCCCTCCCATCGGTACTACCCTCCTACTCTACTCTAACCCCCCCCTGCTGACGCTCACTCTCCCGCAAAGAAGTCAATAAATGGTTGCCACCTCCGGGTGAACCCCTGCACAGAACCCCTCAAGGCGAACTTGATTTTTTCCATCCCCAGGAAACTCGACATGTCCGCTAGCCACCACTCCGTCTTCGGGGGCTTTGAGTCCCTCCACGCCAATAGTATTCGTCGCCGGGCTATCAGGGAAGCAAAGGCCAGCACATCGGCCTCTTTCTCCCCCTGGACGCCCGGGTCTTCCGAAACCCCAAAAATTGCCACCCCTGGGCTCATCACCACCCTTGTTTTTAGCACCTGGGACATGACCCCCGCAAATCCCTCCCAGTACCCCCTCAGCTCAGGGCATGCCCAAAACATGTGAACATGGTTCGCTGGTCCTCCCGCACACCTAGCGCATTTGTCCTCTATCCCGAAAAATTTGCTCATCCGAGCCACCGTCATATGGGCCCGGTGAACGACCTTAAATTGGATCAGCCCGAGCCTAGCACATGTCGCGGTCGAGTTTACCCTACTCAGGGCCTCTGCCCACAGCCCATCCTCCATTTCCCCGCCTAGCTCCTCCTCCCATTTAAGTTTCAGTTCCTCTGTCTGGGACCCTTCCTCCCTCATGAGCACCTTATAAATACCCGAGACTCTACCCTCCCCTTCATCCCTCCCAGAGACTATTCTGTCTAGGATCCCCATTGGCGGGAGGCGCGGGAAAGATGGGACCTGTCTACGAACAAAGTCCCGCAACTGTAGGTATCTAAAATCATTTCCCCTTACCACCCCAAATTTCTCCTCCAAGCTCCTCAAACTCGCGAAGCTCCCTTCCAGGAACATATCACCCACCCTTCCCGCCCCTGCTCGCCGCCATACTCGGAACCCCCCATCCATACTGCCGGGGGCAAACCGATGGTTGTCGCAGATTGGCGCCCAGACAGACGCCCCCATCTCCCCCACATGCCTCCTCCACTGGCCCCATATCCGCAGGGTCGCCACCACTACCGGGCTGGTGGTGTACTTGGCCGGCGGCAGCGGTAGAGGAGCCGTGACCAGGGCTTCCAAACTGGAGCCCCTGCACGAAGCCGCCTCCACCCGCTCCCAAATAGACCCCGTACCCACCATCCACTTCCTTATCATAGCGATGTTGGCCGCCCAGTAATAATTGACCAGACTCGGCAAAGCCAGCCCTCCCTCGCTGCGGTTCCTCTCCAACATCGCCTTCTTTACCCGCGGAGACTTTCCCGCCCAGACAAAGCTCATGATCAGCCCGTTAACTCTTTTGAAGAAGGACTGTGGGATAAAGATCGGGAGGCACTGAAAAATAAACAAAAATCGAGGGAGGATTGTCATCTTTACAGTCTGCACCCTCCCTGCCAGCGACAGCGGGAGTGCATCCCATCTCCGAAACTCTCCCTTCATTTGCTCCACCACCCTGGCCAAATTTAACTTATGCAGCCTGCCCCAGTCTCGTGCCACCTGGATTCCCAAATACCGGAAATTTTCCTCAACCAGCCTAAACGGTAGCCCTCTCAATCTATTCTCCTGGCCCCTTGCCTGGACCACAAACATTTCACTCTTGACCGTATTTAATTTGTATCCTGAGAACTGGCCGAACTCCCTCAGCATTCCCAGTATAGTTCCCATCCCGGCCACTGGGTCCGACACGTACAGGAGCAGGTCGTCTGCATAAAGAGAAACCCTGTGTTCAACCCCGCCCCTCACCATCCCCTTCCAACCCTCTGCGGCTCTCAGCGCCATCGCCAGCGGCTCTATGGCCAGCGCAAACAGCAGCGGGGAGAGCGGGCAGCCCTGCCTGGTCCCTCGGTACAACCTAAAGTACTCCGACACTTCTCTGTTAGTCCTGACGCTGGCCCTCGGGGCCTGATATAATAATTTGATCCAATCCACCAATCCCTCCCCGAACCCAAACCGTCCGAGCACCTCCCATAGATAGTCCCACTCTACCCGGTCAAAGGCCTTCTCGGCGTCCATTGCCACCACTACCTCCACATCTCTACCCGCCGGGGGCATCATTATCACGTTGAGCAATCTCCTCAGATTGGCCGCCAGCTGCCGACCTTTAACGAACCCAGTTTGATCCTCCCCAATCACCTCCGGTACACAGTCCTCCATTCTCCCCGCCAGTACCTTTGCCAGGAGCTTGGCGTCTACATTAATCAGGGAGATTGGCCTGTAGGACCCGCACACCTCCGGGTCTTTACCCCGCTTCAATATCAGAGATATGGTGGCTTGTGACATTGTCGGCGGCAGGGTCCCTCTGTCCCTTGCCTCATTGAAAACCCTCGCCAAGACCGGGCCCACCAGCTCAGAGAACTTCCTATAAAACTCTACTGGGTATCCATCCGGCCCCGGGGACTTCCCCGATTGCATGGCCTTTAGGCCCCCCAATACCTCCTCTACTCTAATCGGGGCGCCCAGCTCTTCCACTTGCCCCCCCCCAACTGTTGGGAATGTTAACCCGTCCAGAAACCTTTTCATCCCCTCCGGTTCTTCCGGCGGCTCCGAAGTATACAGCTTACGATAGAAGTCCCGGAATACCCTATTCAATTCTGCCGGATCCTCCACTTTGCGCCCCCCCTCGTCCCTCACTCTACCTATTTCCCTGGCCGCCTCCCTCCTCCTGAGTTGCTGCGCTAACAGCCTGCTAGCCTTTTCCCCATACTCGTACACCACTCCCCTCGCCTTCCTAAGCTGTTCCACGGCCCTGCTCGTGGATAGTGCCCCCAGTTCCGCCTGTAGCCTCCGCCTTTCCCTGAGTAAAACCTCCCCCGGGGACTCCGCGTGCTCTTCATCTATCCGGCCCATTTCCCTGACCAATCTATCCATCTCTGCCCGGTCTGCCTTGGCTTTGTGGGCCCCAATTGAAATCAGCTCCCCCCGAACTACTGCCTTTAGCGCCTCCCACACGGTCGCCGCTGAGACCTCCCCAGTGTCATTCACCTGCAGGTAATTTTTTATACATTTCCGAAGCCTCTCGCAGATCCCCTCCTCCGACAGCAGTCCCACATCTAGCCTCCATTGCGGGCGTTGATAACTCGCTCCCCCTAACTGCAGGTCCACCCAATGCGGGGCATGGTCTGAAATGGTAATTGCTGAGTATTCCGTGTTCTTTACCTCCCCCATACAGTCCCTGCTTATTACAAAGAAATCTATCCTGGAATATACTTTATGGACGTGCGAGTAAAACGAGTAGCCCCTTCCTGTTGGCTGTCCCTCTCTCCAGGGGTCCACTGCCCCCATTTGCCCCATAAACCCTTTCAGCTCCCTTGCCATTGCTGAGAGTCTACCCGTTCTGGGACCCGACCGATCCAAAGTCGGGTCAAGGACCATGTTAAAGTCCCCTCCCATTATTAGCTTACGAGAATCCAAGTCCGGGATCTTCCCCAGCACTCTTTTAATAAAGTCCACATCATCCCAGTTCGGGGCATATATATTCACCAGCACCACCCTTCTCCCCTCCAGTCTGCCCCGTACCATCAGGTATCTGCCCCCCCTGTCTGCAGATATGCCCTCTGCCTCAAATTGCACGCGCTTGTTGATCATGATTGCCACCCCTCTGGACTTCGAGTCCAAGTCCGAGTGGAAGACCTGGCTAATCCAGCCCTTCCTTAGCCTGGTCTGGTCTGACACTTTCAGATGTGTCTCCTGCAACATAATTACGTCCGCCCTCAGGGCCCGCAAGTGCGCGAACACCCGCGCCCTCTTAACCGGCCCATTCAGTCCCTTGACGTTCCAGGTGATCAGCCTGGTCGGGGGGCACATCCCACCCCCCCCACCCCGCCGGTCAGCCATAGCCTTTCTCGGGCCGGCCCCTGACCCGTGCGTCGCGCCATTCCTGGCCCGCCCTTCGGCTGCCTCCACCCTCGACCTCCTTTCCAGTGCCTATTTCAAGTCCCTCTCCCGTCAGCAGAACAACCCCCCCCTCCCCTAACCCCATCCCCCGATACCCCCACCCCCGCCATCTACTGGCTGTTACTTCCCCCCCCATCTGACTTCCTTGACCAGCCAATCTGCTAGCCCGGTGACTCAACACTCCGGCGCCTTCCTGTCCCATTCCCCTTGTTTCCCCGCCCTCCTCCCCACCCACTGGGGCAAGCCGGTTCCAGTGTCTTCCACGAGCTGCACAAAAAGCCCAAACAGGAAAAAATAAAAATAAAAAATAAAAAAATAAAAAAAAAAACCCCATAAAAAGGGAAAAAAACCACAGAAAAAAGAGAAAAAGCACATAAATGTCCATGAACAAAGGAAAGAGTCTCAAATGTTCCGCTTGGCCCCTTTGGCCCAGCAAACCGTTGAGCAGCGGTCCAGGCACATTCGGCGTTCCTTCCCACAGAAATCCTCGGGCCCTAACTCGCGTCCTTGGGGCCTCCTTTCGGGACCAGCCCCAGGTCCCTCACAAAATCCATCGCTTCTTCGGGCTCGGAGAAGTAGTGGTGTTGACCCTGGTGCGTGACCCATAACCGGGCTGGGAACAGCAGACCAAACTTCACGTGCTTCTTGAACAGCACCTCCTTGACCTTCTTAAAGGCTGCTCGCCGCCGAGCCACCTCCTGGCTTAGGTCCTGATAAATGCGGAGAACACTGTTGTTCCACGTGCTGCTCCTGGCGCTCTTTGCCCACTGCAGCACCCGCTCCTTGTCCACGAACCTGTGGAACCTAATCACCATCGGGCGGGGGGGTCCGCCCGGCCGCCCCTGCCTTGCCTGCACTCTGTGTGCCCCCTCCAGCTCCAACGGTCGTGGAAAGGCTTCGGCTCCCATCAGCTGCTTCAGCAGGTCTGCTACAAACGCTGCAGCATCAGCTCCCTCCGCCCCCTCCGGGAGGCCGACCATCCTCAGATTGTTCCTGCGGATTCTATTCTCCAGCTCCTCCACTCTGTCCAGCAGTCTTCTCTGCCGCTCTTTCAGGCCGTCCACTTCTAGCGCTGCAACCGTTTGTGCATCCGTCTGCTCCTCCACCGCCTCTCCCAGCTCCTTAACTTTAACATCCTGGGCGTCCATCCTCTGGTTCAGCTGATCCACCGCTTTCTGGATTGGGTCCAAGCTGTCCCGCTTCAGCGCTTCAAAACTGGACTTCATTACCTGGAGCATGTTATCCAGCGCCAACTGGATTGCTGAGTCCGGGGTCCGTGTGTCCGCCATCTTAGGTCCCAGGTAATTTTCTTCAGGTCCTTGTCTCTGTCCCTTTTTCTCCTTCTTCTTCTGCCTTCTGGAGTCCCGCTGTTCCATATGCCGGAGCCCGCTCCTCAGCGCCTTCGCTGCCGCTTTCCTTTGCCCAGCACCTTAAATTTTTACCCCCTCCTGGGCATCTGAAGTGGGTCCAAGCTGTCCCTCCTCAGCAACTCCAAACTTTTTTTTCCCTTTGTCCTGGAGGAAGGAAGGTCCGTGGGTCCGCCATCTTACCCTGCAGGTCAGCTTCCTCCTTGCCTCCGTCTCTCTCTCTTTCTTCCTCACCTGCTGGCCTCCCACACTTCCATTTGCTGCAGCCCGCTCTCCTCTTCTGTTCCCGGCAGCCTTTCTGCCGCCTCCGTGGTCCCGCTATCGCGGGGAAACAGCTGTTCAGTCCCGCCGGAGTGAGAGCCCACCGAATGTGCGGCTCACTCGGACATCGCCGCCACCGGAAGTCGGGCGCCGGTTTTTTGCGCCGGTCTTCTGGTGGCAACCGCTCCGGCGCGAGTTGGCGCCACTCCCCTACTCCGGGACCCTCCGTCACGCCGGGTAGGGGAGAATGCCGCCCCTGAATCCTGTCAGTACAATGCAGAATCTCTGGCTTTATTCTTCAGAAACTGCTTTTATAGCTTGCCTTCCAGCCCCAGACTAACCTGCTTTTTAAATGCCTGATACCCTAACTCCTCCCATTAGTTACATCATCTTGTTAAGCTGAAACAATGGGGGCGATTCTCCACCAGCGCGATTCTTTTTTCCACCGCAGAGCAACCCCGCTTGTGGTTTCCCAGCAGTGTGGAGTGTTCAAATCGGGAATCCCATTGGTCGGTTGGATGAAGGGAGAATCCTGCTGCCAGCAACAGCTTGCTGCCAAGGAGCATGGGACTGGGTAGCCGGAGAAATTACCAATGTCTCCAACTATCTATTCCTCGTAGTATAAACAAAAGTCCATTAGCCTAAGCTTATACTTTAAAAAAATAAATTTAGCGTACCCAATTCATTTTTTCCAATTAAGGGGCAGTTCAGCATGGCCAATCCACCTACCCTGCACATCTTTGGGTTGTGGAGACCAAACCCACACAAACACGGGGAGAATGTGCAAACTCCACACAGACAGTGACCCAGAGCCGGGATCGAACCTGGGACCTCGGTGCCCTGAGGCAGCAGTGCTATCCACTGCTCCACTGTGCTGTCCTCAGCGCAAGCTTTTATGATGCTTTAGTTGCACCTTTGCCTTCAAAAACCTAGTTGTCTTTCAAACCAGGATTCTTGAAAAACAGGACTGCAGCAGTCACACCATAACCCATTGTTGATTGTTATAACAACCTATCTGGTTCACTAATGTCCTCGAGGGAAGGAAACCTCCAGTCTGTCCATGGTCTGACCTACATGTTTGACTTCAGATCCACAACAATCTGGTTGACTCTTAAATGTCCTCTAAGGTGGTTGTGCAAGCCACTCAGTTGTATAAAATGGCTAACAAAGTCTAAAAAGAGGAATAAAACCAGATGGACTGCCCGGGATTGACAGAGGCAATGGAAACTACAATGGCTCAACAGCCCTTTCAACCCTGCAAGGTCCTTCTTACGAATATTTTTCTTGTTCTTACATGGGATGTGTGTATCTTTGGCTACTTGAGCTTTTATTGCTCAAGAGAGGTCTTGAACGAGTACTTTTCTTCAGTATTTATGAATGAGAGGGGGCAGTGTTGGAGAGGACAGTGTGAAACAGACTGATAAGCTCGAGGAGATATTTGTTAGGAAGGGAGATGTGTTGGGCATTTTAAAAAACTTGAGGAAACACAAGTCCTCCAGGCCTGACGGGATATATCCAAGGATTCTATAGGAAACAAGAGATGAAATTGCAGAGCCGTTGGCAATGATCTTTGGAGATTGGAGAGTGGCAAATGTCGTGCCCCTGTTCAAAAAAGGGAATAGGTTAACCCTGGCAATTACGGGCCAGTTAGTCTTACTTCGGTGGTAGGTAAAGTAATGGAAAGGGTATTGAGGGATTTTGGGCGAAATTCTCCGCCCCCCACGACGGGTGGGAGAATAGCGGGAGGGCCTTCCCGACATTTTTGCCGCCCTCCCGCTATTCTCCCCCCCCCCGCGCCGAAGTCCCGACCCGAATCGCTGCCGCCGTTTTTTTACGGCCGGCAGCGATTCACAGCTGTTAGATGGGCCGAAGTCCCAGCCCTTTCCGCCGTTTTTACGAACGGCAAACACACCTGGTCTTGCCGTTCGTAAAAACGGCGTCACAAACTCGCTATTAATAACCATGGCACCGATTGGCACGGCCGTACCACGGCCGTGCCAAGGGTGCCATGGGCCCACGATCGGTGGGCACCGATCGCGGGCAGCGGGCCCGATGCCCGCGCACTACTTGTCCTTCCGCCGCCCCGCAATATCCATTCGCGGGGCGGCTGAGGGGCAACCCGGCCCGCGCATGCGCGGGTTTCGCGCAAAAACGCGATGACGTCACCCGCGCATGCGCGGGTTAGTGTCTTCCAAACTGCGCATGCGCGGCTGACGTCATATGACGCGTCAGCCGGCGCTAACTCCGGCAAGCGGGCTTAACGATTTTCGTTAAGCCCGTCTTGCCGGAGCCTACGGCGTCGGGCTGCTAGCCCCGACCGGGGACCAGAATCGGTCCCCGGTCGGGAAGGGGCGCGCTGCCGTAAAACCCGCCTGGGTTTTACGGCAGCTTTACGATTTCTCCCGTTTTGGGAGAATCGCGCCCAGGATTTCTGAGCATCTGGAAAGACACTGCTTGATTAGGGATAGTCAGTACTAGCCCATTCGCTTAACCTATCCAAATCCCTCTGCAGACTTCCAGTATCCTCTGCACTTTTCGCTTTACCGCATATCTCATTGTTGTCTGTAAACTTGGACACATTGCCCTTGGTCCCCAACTCCAAATCATCTATGTAAATTGTGAACAATTGTGGGTCCAACACTGATCCCTGAGGGACACCACTAGCTACTGATCGCCAACCAGAGAAACACCCATTAATCCCCACTTTTTGCTTTCTATTAATTAACCAATCCTCTATCTATGCTACTTCTTTATAATAATGCCATGCATCTTTATCTTATGCCGCAGCCTTTTGTGTGGCACCTTGTCAAAGGCTTTCTGGAAATCCAGATATACCACATCCATTGGCTCCCCGTTATCTACCGCACTGGTAATGTCCTCAAAGAATTCCACTAAGTTAGTTAGGCATGACCTGCCCTTTATGAACTCATGCTGCGTCTGCCCAATGGGACAACCTCAATCCAGATGCCTCGCTATTTCTTACTTGATGATAGATTCCAGCATCTTCCCTACTACCGAAGTTAAGCTCACTGGCCTATAATTACCTGCTTTCTGCCAACCTTTTTTAAACAGTGGTGTCATGTTTGCTAATTTCCAATCTGCCGGGTCCACCCCAGAGTTAGTGAATTTTGGTAAATTATCACTAGTGCATTTGCAATTTCCCTAGCCATCTCTTTTAGCACTCTGGAATGCATTCCATCAGGGCCAGGAGACTTGTCTACCTTTAGCCCCATTAGCTTGCCCATCACTGCCTCCTTAGTGATAACAATCCTCTCAAGGTCCTCACTTGTCATAGCCTCATTTCCATCAGTCACTGGCATGTTATTTGTGTCTTCCACTGTGACGACTGACCCAAAAAACCTGTTCAGTTCCTCAGCCATTTCCTCATCTCCCATTATTAAATCTCGCATCTCATCCTCTAAAGGACCAATATTTACCTTAGCCACTCTTTTTTGTTTTATATATTTGTTGAAACTTTTACTATCTGTTTTTATATTCTGAGCAAGTTTACTCTCATAATCTATCTTACTCTTCCTTATAGCTTTTTTAGTAGCTTTCTGTTGCCCCCTAAAGATTTCCCAGTCCTCTACTCTCCCATTAATCTTTGCCACTTTGTATACTTTGTCTTTCAATTTGATACTCTCCCTTATTTCCTTAGATATCCACGGTCGAATTTACCTCTTTCTACTGTCCTTCCTTTTTGTTGGTATAAACCTTTGCTGAGCACTGTGAAAAATCGCTTGGAAGGTTCTCCACTGTTCCTCAACTGTTCCACCATAAAGTCTTTGCTCCCAGTCTACCTTAGCTAGTTCTTCTCTCATCCCATTGCAATCTCCTTTGTTTAAGCATAAAACACGAGTGTTTGATTTTACCTTCCATCTGTATTTTTAATTCCACTATATTGTGATCGCTCCTTCTGAGAGGATCCCTAACTCTGAGATCATGAATCAATCCTGTCTCATTACACAGGACCAGATCTAGGACCGCTTGTTCCATTGTAGGTTCCATTACATACTGTTCTAGGAAATTATCGTGGATACATTCTATAAACTCCTCCTCAAGCTGCCTTGACCGACCTGGTTAAACCAATCGACATGTAGATTAAAACCTCCCATGATAACTGCTGTATCATTTCCACATGCATCCATTGTTTCTTTGTTTATTGCCTGCCCCACCATAACGTTACTATTTGGTGGCCTATAGACTACTCCTATCAATGACTTTTTCGCCTTCCTATTCCGGATCTCCACCCAAATGGATTCAACCTTATCCTCCATAGCACCGATGTCATCCCTTACTATTGCCCGGATGTCATCTTTAAATAACAGAGCTACACCACCTCCCTTACCAGCAACTCCGAATAGTTTGAAGCCCTCAGATATTTAACTCCCAGTCGTGACCATCCTTTAACCATGTTTCAGTAATAGCCACTAAATCATAGTCGTTAATGATGATTTGCACCATCAACTCATTTACTTTATTCCGAATACTACGAGCATTCAGGTAAAGTACACTTATGTTGGCCTTTTTACCTGTTTTGAATCTTAACACCTCGATCAGTAACCTCTCCTAAGTTATATTTCCTCTTAACTTTTCTCCTAATTTTCCTTGTCGTTGAACCCATATCTTCATGTAACAACCTGCTGCATCGCTTACCATTAATGTTTTTACTTCCCGTTTTATTCCTTTTGGTATTACTGGGCCTATTCACTGAGCTCCCCTCAGTCACTGTACCTGGTACTGTCGCCCTTTTTGATTTTTGACTATGGCTTATTTGCCTTACACTTTCCCCCTTACTGTCTTTTGTTTCTGTCCCTGTTTACTACCTTCCAACTTCCTGCATCGATTCCCATCCCCTGCCACATTAGTTTAAACCCTCCCCAACAGCTCTAGCAAACACCCCCCCCCCCCCCCCGGACATCGGCTCCAGTCCTGCCCAGGTGCAGACCGTCTGGTTTGTAATGTTCCCACCTCCCCCAGAACCGGTTCCATGCCCCAGAAATTTGAATCCCTCCCTCTTGCACCATCTCTCGAGCCAAGCATTCATCCTCTCTATCCTGACATTCCTACTCTGACTAGCTCGTGGCACTGGTAGCAATCCTGAGATTACATTCAATTCACTCCATGTGATATTAAGAAATAGTAAAGTCTATGGGCTACAACAACATTCTGGTCATAGATACATAGAAGATAGGAGCAGGAGAAGGCATTTTGGCCCTTCAAACCTGCTCCCCCATTTATCACAATCATGGCTGATCATCCAACTCAATAGCGTAATCCTGATTTCTCCCCATAGCCTTTGATCCCATTCTCCTCAAGTGCTATATCGAGCCGTCTCTTGAATATATTCAAAGTTTTAGCATCAACTACTTCCTGTGGTAATGAATTCCACAGGCGCACCACTCTTTGTGTAAAGAAATGTCTCCTCATCTCTGTCCAAAATGGTTTACCCTGAATCCTCTGACTGTGACCCCTGGTTCTGGACACACCCATTATTGGTAACATCTTCCCTGCATCTACTCTGTCTAGTCCTGTTAGAATTTGATCAGTCTCTATGAGATCCCCCCTCATTCTTCTGAACTCCAGCGAGAACACTCCCAACCTCGTCAATCTCTCCTCATATGACAGTCCCGCCATCCCTGGAATCAGTCTGGTTTAGTACTGAATAGTACTGAAGACCTATGCTCCAGAACTAGCCCTGTAGTAAAGCTGTTCCAGTACAGCTACAACACTGGCAGATACCGGTCAATGTGGAAAATGTATGTCCTGCACACAAAAAGCAGGCAAATCTAACCCAGCCAATTACCGCACCATCAGTCTGTTCCCCATCATCAGTAAAGTGATGGAAGGGGCCATCAACAATGCTTTCAAGTGGCACTTACTCAAAAATAACCTCACTGGTTCCACCAGGGACATTCAGTCTCTGCCCTAATTTCTTTTTAAAATTGTTTCATTTATTGCCCATTCCTGAGGGCATTTTAAGAGTCAACAACATTGCTGTGGATCTAGAGTCACATATAGGTAAGGACGACAAGTTTCCATCCCCAATGGACAAGGTGAACTGGATGGAATTTTACGACAATCCTTAAGTTCCACGCTCATCAATAGGCTTTTAATTCCAGAGTTTTATTGAATTCAAATTTCACCACCTGCCATGTTGGGATTCAAACCGAGTGCCCCGAGCATTACTCTGGGTCTCTGGATTGCTAGTCCAGCCACAATATCACTACTCACTGCCTCCATCCAAACATGGACAAAAGAGCTGAACACAAACAGTGAGGAGAGAGTGACTGCCATTGACATCAAAGCAGCATTTGATAGAATGTGGCAAAGAGCACTAGCAACACTGCAGTCATTGGGAATAGGGGGAAACCTCTCCACTGGCTGGAGTCATGCCTGGCACAAAGGAAGATGGGCGTCTTTGTTGGAGGTCAATCATCCCAGTTTCAGGGAATCTGGACAGGAGTTCCTCAGGGGAGTTTCCGAGGCCCAACCTTCTTCAGCTGCTAAATCAATGATCTTCACTTCATCATAACGTTAGAAGTGGGGATGTTTATTGATGACTGCACCGTGTTCAGCATCATTCTCAACTCCTCAGATACTAAAGCAATCCATGTCCAAATGCAACAGGACCTGGACAATGTCCAGCCCTGGGGTGACAAATGGCAAGTTACATTTATGTAGTCAAAGAGTTTTTACAGCACGCCTGCATCAAGCACCTATTTACTATAATCCCATTTTCCAGCACTTGGTCTATAGCCTTTTCTGATATAGATTTCAACAGCTCATCTAAATACTTCTTAAATGTTGTGAGAATTCACCGCCCCACCCTTTCAGACAGCGAGTTACAGATTCCCAACACCCTCTGGGTGAAGAAGTCTTTCCTGCGACACAGATGGCAGGAAAAGACCAGGGAAAATCCTTCTCCAAGAAGAGCCAGTCTACCATTATCCCTTGACATTCAATAGCATTGCCATTGCTGATTCCCCCATTATTTGCACCCTGAAGGTTACTATTGACCAGAAACTGAACTGGTCGACCCATATAAATACTGGGCGCAATTCTCCCAACGGGAGACAAAGTGCCGACACCGGAGTGAAAACCGGAGTGTTTCACTCTGGCGTCGAGTCTGCTCCTCGCCCCCTATTCTCCCACCTCCAGGGGGCTAGGAGTGGCGCCACGTCAATTACGTGCGCCAGGCCTTGGCGCCCGCGTCAAAGCGGCACCGCGTAAATGACGCGGCTGGCGGCGCTTAAATCGGCACAGCCGATGCATCAAGAAACCCAGGGACACAATGACGGGATGAGGGCTGTCTTCGAGCATCTGCAGACGCAGTTAGAGGAGTCGAACCGCGTCCAAGAGCAGGGAGTGGTGCCGCTCATGGCAGCAACCCAGGCCGACACCGAACGGGTGGCATCCGCGGTGGAGGCAATGGTTCAGGTTCTGCAAGGCGTTGGGCTTAATGTGCACGCGTCATCCTCGGCCCTGGACAGGGCTGCCCTCTCACAGGCAGCAATGCGCCAGAGCCAACACGACATTGCCGGCGCGCTGCGTGCCCTGGCCGAGTCTCAGCAGGTCATGGCCCAGTCGCAGCACGCCATGGCACAGTCACAGCTTGCCGAAGGAGAAACAAGTCGAAGAGGGCGATTCGCAGCAGTCACCCTCCACTCCTGCTGTATCATCTGGGGAATCACTGAGACGTAGTGGTAGGGCCCGTAAGGCAACAAAGAGAGACACTGAGTAAGTTGGCACGGGTGAAGGGCACAGTTTAGTTGTAGGGGCTAGGGCATCTGTAAATTATTGTTAACATTAAACGCACTGTTCCACCTTACTTGTAATACAGTGTGATTGTTCCACAGCCACAGGGATCGTGATGGTTGTGTTGTTCCTCGTGTCTTAATAAAGCTCGCAGTCTCAAATGTGGAGAAGATGCTTTATTGTGAGTTCGTTCATTCTTCAGAGCTCTACGTACGGCTACCTTCAGTGCTATATCTGCTGCTGTGTCCACAGCTCCCAGCCTTTGCCTGCTGTGTAGAGTGTCCTCACTTCCTGTCCTGATCTATTTATATGGCTCTCCCGTGCTCCCTCTAGTGGTCGCTCAGTTGTGTTGCATCTGGTTAACTTGTGATCACCACATCCCCCTTTTTCTCTTAACATATTTTCTGAACATCGTTAAAGAAAATTGTACATCCTGCCCAGTGTATTTATAGCTCTCCCGCTCGTGTTTGCTCTGTTGTTTTTGTATCTGGTCAATCTACGATCACCACATCCCCCTCTTTCTCATTACATAGTTTCTGTACATCATTAAGGAAAATTATACAAAACAGTAACTTATGATATGCGTATCTATACAAGTGATGATGCTATTGCCTTAGTTAACAAAGCCAATGTATTTATATGTCCAAACTTAATAAACACATTTATGAGTCCAAACTTGATGAATTTGTTCAGAGCTTTTTTTTTTTTCTTTTTGTTGTTGATGACGTGGTGATATTGATATTGCAAGTCCGCTGTGAATGTTGTTGGTGTTCCTTGTTATCTTAAGTACCCAATGCGTCATCCCGAGGTGTTTGCATGGTCACATCACTGATGTTGACTGGCATGGACTTTTTTCTGTGCTTGTGGTGTTGATTTATTGTCTCATCCGCCTTGGATGCTGGTGTGCTTGCTTGTTCTGGAGCAGACGTGAGTTTGTGCGATTCGTTGTCATCCCATGACATGTTTGTAGTCTTGTTATCGTTTTGCAGTGTGCTGTGGCATCGTCCATCATGTGCCAAGTAGTGCCATTGTGTACAAGTCGTTGTTTCATTGCTGTTGTTTCTGTCGTTCCTGTTTTTGTTGTTTCCGTTGCCGTACTTGTCGCTGTTTTTGTCGTTTCCGTCTTTGTTGTTGTCGCTATCTTTGCTCCTGACTTTGTTGTGTTTGTTGCCATTCTTGTTGTTTCTGCCTCTGTCGTTGTCGCTATCTTTGTGCCTGACGTTGTTGTTTGTCTTGTTGCGCTTCATGTTGCTTTTATTCTTGCTGTTGTCGTTCTCGTTTCTGCTGTGCTTCTTGCTATTGTTATTTGTCTTGTCGCGCTTCATGTTGCTTTTCTTCTTGCTGTTGTCGTTCTCGTTTCTGCTGTGCTTCTTGCTATTGTTGTTGGTCTTGTCGCGCTTCATGTTGTTTTTGTTCTTGCTGTGTTTCTTTTGACTTTTGTTTTTCTTGTTATACTCTATGAGTGTCCCGAGTGGATAATTTGAGTCATTGAGCATTCCGTCTCGCGAGTGGTGCGAATGATCTGATGTTGCATCGGTGCAGGTGACATCAATCAGTTGTGGAGAATTGGATTCCGCATCTTTGCTTTCTTGGTGCTCGTCTTCTCGCGAGTGGTGCGAATGATCTGATGTTGCATCGGTGCAGGTGACATCAATCAGTTGTGGAGAATTGGATTCCGCATCTTTGCTTTCTTGGTGCTCGTCTTCCGGAGTCAAAGTCTTCTCGATTACATTTGACGCGGTGTCTGTGGACTCTCGGCGCTCCTCTTCTGGAGTCCAAATCTGCATGATTTCAGTTGACGTGGTTTCTCTAGACTCTTGGTGCTCCGCTTCTGGAGTTAAAATCTTCATGATTTCTGTTGATGTTATCTCACTGGACTCCAGGTGCTCCTCTTCTGGAGTCAAAATCTGCACGGTTTCTTTCGGCATCGTCTCTCTGGACTGTTGGGTGGCCCGACTCTGTGCTTCTGTACAGACAAGCTGAGAACTGTCAGTCTCACTGTGATCCTGTACGTCGAGTGCGAGCACCTTGTCACTGTTTTCGCTCTGTGCTTCGGTACAGACAAGCTGAGAACTGTCAGTCTCACTGTGATCCTGTACGTCGAGTGCGAGCACCTTGTCACTGTTTTCGCTCTGTGCTTCGGTACAGACAAGCTGAGAACTGTCAGTCTCACTGTGATCCTGTACGTTGAGTGTGATCACCTTGTCACTGTCTTCGCATGCAGTGGGCAGAGGTGCATTGTCTTCTTCTTGTTCCTGTGAGCGTGTTGGACTTTCATAGTCCGCTCTTTCTTCTTGTTCCTGTGAGCGTGTTGGACTTTCATAGTCTGCTCTTTCTTCTTGTTCCTGTGAGCGTGTTGGACTTTCATAGTCTGCTTTTTCTTCTTGTTCCTGTGAGCGTGTTGGACTTTCATAGTCCGCTCTTTCTTCTTGTTCCTGTGAGCGTGTTGGACTTTCATAGTCTGCTTGTGGTCGCTCAGATACGGCAGGTTGACCTTCATGGTCTTGTTCATGCATGGTGTTTGTGGTTAGATGTACGTTGTCTTCTTCTTGTTCCTGTGAGCTTGGTAGACTTTCATAGTCTGCTTGCGGTTGCTCAGGTACAGCGGGTTTACCTTCATGGTCTTGTTCATGCTTGGTGTCCGCCCGGGAGTGTTTGCTTGCATCCCTGTTGGCGTCTTTCATCACTCGCACTGTGGAGCCTGTCATCGCTCGCTCCGTGGAGTCTTCCTGTGCTCTCTGTGTGGCGTCGTCTTCGTCTTGGGTATTGCTGTCATCCAATGTATCGACGAGCTGCCATGGCACCATGGTGTTGGATTCATCCACCATGAGTAGATTCGTGTTGAGCTTTGCAACGGTGTCGCTGATGCTGTGATCAGCATGTCCAAATAACTCCTTCATGTCTGAGTAGTATTCTTTGAAAGCCATTTCATCTTGGTTGGCTTCTTCTACCACGAGTTGGTTCGTGTTGAACTTTGCGACCGTGTCGCTGATGCTGTGATTAGCATATCCGACTGACTCAGCTCTGTCTGAGTAGTATTCTTCGAAAACCAAAGCATTTTGGTTTGATTCATCTACCACGAGTTGGTTCGTGTTGTACTTTGCGACCGTGTCGCTGATGCTGTGATAAGCATATCCGACTGACTCAGTCAGGTCTGAGAGGTAATCGTCGAAAAACAAATCATCTTTTGTTGTTTCGGAATTCTTTTTGTTCGCTTCACTGTGTGTGGTGAAGGCAGCTTTTTCCAAGGTTTTGTGCAAGTTGTTTTTCACTGTTGGTTTAAGTTCAGGCGTTTTTCTGTGTTCTGAGGCAAGAAAATTTGGTTTTACCACTTTAAGTGTCTTGGTTTCAATTTTCGGGCATTTCCCTTTTAAGTGGGCGTGGTCAGGATTCTCAGACGTCATGACGTCACGCGTTGGCATGACTTGCGCATGCGCAAATCGGCTTTCTTTCCTTGTGCAGTTCGGTGTCCATTGCGCATGCGCGGCTTGCGCATGCGCATGACGATCCGCGATGAAGACTTTTTTTGACTGCGCATGCGCGTCTTGCGCATGCGCATAACGATCGGCGCCGCGATCTTTTTTAAACTGCGCATGCGCGACTTCCGGTTCCGGCGCATGCGCAGACGCGATTTGTAGTTCTTTGCTTACCCGAGACTGCAAAATGTGCTCCGACGCCATTTTATCGCGGATTTCAGCGTTTTTTTTTTTCTAAAAGTTGTAAGTTACCTTTTCTTTCCGATCTGGACTGGATTTCAGCGTTTTGGCTTTGTGAAAAATTCATGTTATTTCTTCTTTTTGATCTGTACTGTGCATTCGCGATTTCCTGATCTTTTTGTGATTTTTTAAGTCTTGCATCACTCAGTCTCTGTGCAGTTTGGACTGTGAGCATGCCTTGCTGTTCAAATTTCTCACAGTACTCTTCAAATTTGTTTAGTAACGTTTGTAAGCTGTTCCTGTCTTCACCTTTTGAGTATTTAAATCCATTATACACTTTCCTATTGACAGGCCCTTCGATGAGAATTGCTATTTTAATTTTGTCTGAGGCTTCTGCTACATCATTAGCTATGAGATAAAAATCGAACATTTGTTTAAACCTTTTCCAGACATTTCTTACATTGCCAGTCGTGTCCAGCTGAGGTGGGTATCCATGCCACATCCTCGAATTAGCGATGTCTTCCCCAGTCAAATGTCCAGTAGGAGATTTCCATGCCATTTTGAGCTTTCTGTATCTGCAGCTGAGTTGTCCTGTAGTAAGCGTCTGAAGCCACTGCTGGTACCATGTGTTGTTCCTCGTGTCTTAATAAAGCTCGCAGTCTCAAATGTGGAGAAGATGCTTTATTGTGAGTTCGTTCATTCTTCAGAGCTCTACGTACGGCTACCTTCAGTGCTATATCTGCTGCTGTGTCCACAGCTCCCAGCCTTTGCCTGCTGTGTAGAGTGTCCTCACTTCCTGTCCTGATCTATTTATATGGCTCTCCCGTGCTCCCTCTAGTGGTCGCTCAGTTGTGTTGCATCTGGTTAACTTGTGATCACCACAATGGTGATCCCAGTGTCGCTGGGGTTGACGAGCGGTGAAACTTCGGTGCCGGGTGTGCAGTCCCTTCCCCCCACCCCCTCCCACAGCTAGCCCACGTGGGCACGTGATTGAGTGTCCGTGATGATCTCAGCGGCCACCAAGGTGGATGGTTCAGCTATTGCCATGGGTCAGACTCTCTCTAACGATTCTGAGCTCACAGCTCATCGTAGAGCGGCCTGTCATCATTCCACATGGCACTGATCACACCCGCTGACACAGCCATCAATGTTGTGCCATACCGTCTGGCCCCAGTGGTAAGGGTGATGTCGAAGTGGAGCACTGTACACTGATAGGGGGTGGGGGTGGGTTGTGGTGGTGGCAGTTGTGTGTTGGCCCTCTGCGCACCTGGCGATGCAGGTGGTGGTTTGGTGTTCAGCGGGGACTCGTGAACTGTGCTGCCACCAAGGCGTTGCGTGCCCACTGTCCTCGCCGGGTCCGTCGTGCCGCCTCCTGGGCATCACCAACACCTGGGTCATGTCTGCGTGCTGTGCCCGCCACTCCGCCAGCCTCCTCCCCCCCCTCCTCCCCCTCCTCCTCTGTGCTGGCACCACTGCCACTGGCTTCTCCCTCCGCCTCCTGCAGCAGGTCATCTCCCCTCTGCATCGCGATGTTGTGCAGCGCACAGCAGACCACAACAATGTGAGCGACTCTGTCGGGCTGGTACTGCAGGGCCCCTCCGGAGTGGTCCAGGCACCTGAATCTCATCTTCAGGAGGCCAAGGCAGCGCTCCACCACACCCCTGGTTGCTGCATGGGCCTCGTTGTATCGGGTTTCCACATTGGTCTGAGGCCTCCGTATAGGCTTCATCAGCCAAGACCTCAGCGGATAACCCCTGTCGCCTAGCAACCAACCCCTCAGCCGGGGGGGACGTCCCTCAAACATCGCACGGATGTACGACTGCGCCAGTATGTAGGAGTCATGCACACTCCCTGGGAACCTTGCACAGACGTTCATGAACCTCATGTGGGGGTCGCATACCACCTGGATATTCATGGAGTATGTCCCCCTCCTGTTTTTGAAGACCTCCCTGTCCCCTGCAGGCGGACGCATGGGGACGTGAACACAATCGATTACCCCCTGCACCATCGGTATCCCGGCCACGCTGGCAAATCCACCAGCTCGTGAATCTTGACTTGCTCGGTCACATCCCGGATGCACCTGTGCACCGATGACTGGGAGATCCCGGAGACGTCCCCGCTCGGAGACTGGAAGGAGCCGGTCGCATAGAAGTTAAAAGCAACCGTCACCTTGACGGCAACCGGCATCGCGTGTCCTCCTCCCATTCCACGTGGGGCGAGGTGCACCACGAGGTGACAGATATGTGTCACCGTCCCCCTACTCAGCCGGAGTCTCCTCCTGCAGGTGATGTCCGTCATTGTCAGGAAAGAGATCCGGGCACGGTACACCCTCGGCCTTGGTCGTCGCCTCTGGCGCCGTAGCTGCACCCTCACTCTCTCCTCCTCCCCCTCCTTCTCCTCACCCCCATGCTGCTCGACGACTGGCAACTCCTCGGCCCTTCCCTCTGCTGCTGCAGCTGGCCCTGCATCCACTGTGGGTTGTGGCTGTGGACGCTGCTCTATCTCCAAATGCAGTGCAGCAGCCCCAACCACTGCGTAGAACATAGCCGTTCTGTTCCCATGCATCGTGCTAACCTACAGAAGGGTGGTGAGGGCAGAGAAACGGGACATGTTAGACGGAGGTTAGTCGACACCTCGGTAGCCGCCTGCCAAGGGATACCTGTGTGTCCCGGTGGCCTGGTCGCGCTGCTGACATGCGGGCAGCCTAACCCCTGGTCACTTTCTGCATCCAACGGGCAGTTAACTACGTCCTCCTCACCGGTACGTCAGTGTCCTGCGGCCATAAGCCACAGGTCAACCAGGGGCCGTGTCCTCGTGACCGGCACACCATGGCATGGTGGCAGACATTTTGTAACCGGGGTTGGACGGGTCACTCGCTCACTCTCTCCGTACCCCCCCCACTCCCACTCCCCCCCTCCGTACCCGACTTCCCCCCTCTGTCTCCCACATTCCCCCCTCAGTCTCCCACACTCCCCCCCTCCGTCACCCACACTCCCCCCCTCAATATCCCACACACCCCCCTCCGTCTCCTACACTCCGCCCCTCCGTCTCCCACACTCCCCCCTCCGTCTCCCACACTCCCCCCTCCGTCTCCCCCACTCCCCCCTCCGTCTCCCACACTCCTCCCCTCCGTCTCCCACACTCCGCCCCTCCGTCTCCCACACTCCCCCCTCCGTCTCCCACACTCCGCCCCTCCGTCACCCACACTCCCCCCCTCAATCTCCCACACTCCCCCTGGCAGTCTCGTCAGCCAGCACGACTGGTTGACAAACTTGAAAAGCAGGCGTGTTGGCCGGCGTGTAAACATTGCGTGATGACGTCGGGACTTCTACCCATCCGGGCCGGAGAATAGCGGGGGGCCAAAAAGTCGGGCTTCTGGTCGTGTCGGGCGGTCTGTCGAGGCCTTTGCCGGGAATGCCAACGTGAAGTTTGTGCGGGGTTCGGAGAATAGTGGGAGGGCGTCGGACTGGCGTCGCCGTGAAAATCGGTGCAGCCCGCTATTCTCCGAACCGGCGTGAGAGCGGAGAATCGCGTCCACTGTGTCTACAAGAGCGGTCAGATAATTCTGTGGCGAGTAATTCACTGCCTGACTCTCTGAAGCCTGTCCACCACCAATAAGGCAGAAGTCAGGATTGTGGTGGAATACTCTCCACTTGCTTGGATGAGTGCAGCTCCAACAATTTGGGGCTGGTTTCACACAGGGCTAAATCGCTGGCTTTTAAAGCAGACCAAGGCAGGCCAGCAGCACGGTTCAATTCCCGTACCAGCCTCCCCGGACAGGCGCCGGAATGTGGCGACTAGGGGCTTTTCACAGTAACTTCTTTGAAGCCTACTCGTGACAATAAAAAATAGTAATTATTAATATTATTATTACTTGACTGGCATTCCATCCATCACCTTCAACATTCCCTCCCTCCACCACTGATGCACAGTGCCAGCAGTGTACACCATCAAAAGATGCACTGCAGCAATTCACCAAGACAGCACCCTGTACACTCACGACCTCTACCATCCAGGATAAAGGCAGCATCACATGAGAACATCACCTCCTGCAAGTTCCCATGCAAGCCACCATCCTGGCTTGGAAATAAGGAGAGGGGCATTCAGATTTTCGGCGGGAGCAGTGGCCAGGGGTCTGTCGGGAAGGTAAGTTTACCTGTTTAAAAACTTTAAAAACTTACCTTGGAGAGTGAGATCACAGCAAAGCACTGACCAGATTGGCTGGTGAGGAAAGTACTCCAATTAGCAGGAGCTGGGAGAAATTTAACTCTTCGTGTGTTGGTAAGTATTATGATTGGTAAGTAAAATCCTTATTCCTTTCACTTATTCATTATTTGATATTATATTTGCAATCAATTAAGGTAAAGGGTATAAATGGCAGGAGATTCCAGACCCGTGTTATGCTCCTTGTGCACAATGTAGGAGTTCAGGGACGCGGCCGATGCCCCTGACTTCTTCATGTGCGGGAAGTGTGTCCAGCTGCAGCTCCTGTTAGACCGCATGACGGCTCTGGAGCTGCGGATGGACTCACTTTGGAGCATCCGCGATGCTGATGAGGTTGTGGATAGCACGTTCAGTGAGTTGGTCACACCGCAGTTTAGGATTAGTGAGGGAGACAGGGAATGGGTGACCAAAAGGCAGAGAAAGAGAAGGAAGGCAGTGCAGGTGTCCCCTGCGGTCATCTCCCTCCAAAACAGGTATACCGTTTTGGATACTGTTAGGGGAGATGACTCACCAGGGGAAGGCAGTAGTAGCCAGGCTCATGGCACCGTGGCTCGCTCTGCTGCACAGAAGGGCGGGAAAAAGACTGGCAGGGCTATAGTCATAGGGGATTCAATTGTAAGGGGAGTAGACAGGTGTTTCTGTGGTCGAAAACGACACTCCCGAATGGTATGTTGCCTCCCGGGTGCACGGATCAGGGATGTCTCAGATCAGCTGCAGAACATTCTGAAAGGGGTGGGTAAACAGCCAGTTGTCGTGGTGCATATACGCACCAATGATATAGGTAAAAAACAGGATGAGGTCCTACAATCAGAATTTAGGGAGTTAGGAGATAAGTTAAAAAGTAGGACCTCAAAGGTACTAATCTCAGGATTGCTACCAGTGCCACGAGACAGTCAGAGTAGAAATTCAAGAATAGTCAGAATGAATATGTGGCTTGAGAGATGGTGCAGGAGGGAGGGGTTCAGATTTTTGGGACATTGGAACCGGTTCTGGGGGCGGTGGGACCATTACAAACCGGATGGTCTACACCTGGGCAGGACTGGACCCAATGTCCGAGGGGGTGCTTTTGCTAACACTGTTGGGGAGGTTTTAAACTAATGTGGCGGGGGATGGGAACCAGATTAGGAAGTTAGAGGTCAGTAAAGAAGCAGCAACTAAAGCCAGTAAGGTCCTAGATAATAAACTCAAAGATAGGGAAGAGATGATGAACGTAAAGGGACAGGTGGTCTGAGGTGCAGTTGTTTTAATGCGAGAAGTGTAGCAGGTAAGACAGATGAACTTAGGGCTTGGATGAGTACCTGGGAATATGATGTTATTGGTATTACTGAGACTTGGTTGAAGGAAGGGCAAGATTGGCAACTAAATATCCCAGGGTATAGGTGCTTCAGGAGGGATAGAGAGGGAGTTTAAAGGGGTGGAGGAGTTGCATTACTAGTCAGAGATGATATCACAGCTGTGATTAAGGAGGGCACGATAGAGGATTCGAGCACTGAGGCAATATGGGTAGTGCTAAGAAATAGGAAGGGTGCAGTAACATTGTTGGGATTTTACGACAGGCCTCCCAAAAGCGAGCATGAAGTAGAGGTACAAATGTGTAGACAGATTATAGAAAAATGTAGGAGCAATAGGGTGGTTGTGATGGGAGATTTTTACTTCCCCAACATTGAATGGGATTCGTGTAGTGTTGGAGGCGTAGATGGAGCAGAATTTGTAAGGAGCAGCCAGGAGAGTTTTTTAGAGCAGTATGTAAATAGTCCAACTCGGGAAGGGGCCATACTGGACCTGGTATTGGGGAATGATCCCGGCCAGGTGGTTGAAGTTTCAGTCGGTGATTACTTTGGGAATAGCGATCACAATTCCGTAAGTTTTAGATTACTCATGGACAAAGACAAGAGTGGTCCTAAAGGAAGAGTGCTAAATTGGGGAAAGGCCAAGTATAACAAAATTTGGCAGGAGCTTGGGAATGTGGATTGGGAGCAGCTGTTTAAGGGTAAATCCACATTTGAAATGTGGGAGTCTTTTAAGGAAAGGTTGATTAGAGTGCAGGACAGACATGTTCCTATGAAAATGAGGGATAGAAATGGCAAGATTAGGGAACCATGGATGACAGGTGGAATTGTGAGACTAGCTAAGATGAAAAAGGAAGCATACTTCGAGGCAACGCAAAACTGATGAAGCTTTGGAGGAATATCGGGAAAGTAGGACAAATTCTCAAACGCAAAATAAAGAGGGCTAAAAAGGGTCATTAAATATCTTTGGCTAACAGGGTTAAGGAAAATCCCAAAGCCTTTTATTTGTATATAAGGAGCAAGAGGGTAACTAGAGAAAGGATTGGCCCACTCAAAGACAAAAGAGGGAATTTATGCGTGGAGTCAGAGGAAATGAGTGAGATTCTTAATGAGTACTTTGCATCGGTATTCACCAAGGAGAGGGACATGATGGATGTTGAGGCTAGGGATGGATGTTTTAATACTCTAGGTCATGTCGGCATAAGGAAGGGGAGGTTTTGGGTATTCTAAAAGGCATTAAGGTGGACAAGTCCCCAGGACCGGATGGGATCTATCCCAGGTTGCTGAGGGAAGCGAGGGACGAAATAGCTGGGGCCTTAACACATATCTTTGCAGCATCCTTGAGCATGGGTGAGGTCCCGGAGGACTGGAGAATTGCTAATGCTGTCCCTTTGTTTAAGAAGGGTAGCAGGGATAATCTAGGGAATTATAGACCTGTGAGCTTGACGTCAGTAGGCAGACTGTTGGAGAAGATACTGAGGGATAGGATCTATTCACATTTGGAAGAAAATAAACTTATCAGTGATAGGCACATGGTTTTGTGCAGGGAAGGTCATGTCTTACAAACCTAATAGAATTCTTTGATATCATATGCATGGACTTCAGTAAGGCGTTGGATAAAGTTTTCCATGGCAGGTTGATGGAAAAAGTGAAGTCGTATGGGGTTCAGGGTGTACCAACTAGATGGATAAAGAACTGGCTGGGCAACAGGAGACAGAGAGTAGTGGTGGAAGGGAGTGTCTCAAAATGGAGAAAGGTGACTAGTGGTGTTCCACAGGGATCCGTGCTCGGACCACTGTTGTTTGTGATATACATAAATGATCTGGACGAAGGTATAGATGGTCTGATTAGCAAGTTTGCAGATGATACTAAGATTGGTGAAGTTGCAGATAATGAGGAGGACTGTCAGAGAATACAGCAAAATATAGATAGATTGGGCAGAGAAATAGCAGATGGAGTTCAATCCAGGCAAATGCGAGGTGATGCATTTTGGAAGATCTAATTCAAGAGCGGACTGTATGGTCAATGGAAGAGTCCTGGGGAAAATTGATGCACAGAGAGATCTGGGAGTTCAGGTCCATTGTACCCTGAAGGTGGCAACACAGGTCGATAGAGTGGTCAAGAAGGCATACAGTATGCTTGCCTTCATCGGACGGGGTATTGAGTACAAGCGTCGGCAGGTCATGTTACAGTTGTATAGGACTTTGGTTAGGCCACATTTGGAATACTGCGTGCAGTTCTGGTCGCCACATTACCAGAAGGATGTGGATGCATTAGAGAGGGTGCAGAGGAGGTTCACCAGGATGTTGCCTGGTATGGAGGATGCTAGCTATGAAGAAAGGTTGAGTAGATTAGGATTGTTTTCGTTGGAAAATCAGAGGTTGAGGGGGGACCTGATTGAGGTCTACAAAATTATGAGAGGTATGGACAGGGTGGATAGCAACAAGCTTTTTCCAAGAGTGGGGGTGTCAATTACAAGGGGTCATGATTTCAAGGTGAGAGGGGGAAAGTTTAAGAGAGATGTGCGTGGAAAGTTTTTTACGCAGAGAGTGGTGGGTGCCTGGAACGCTTTGCCAGCGGAGGTGGTAGAGGCGGGCACGATAGCATCATTTAAGATGCATCTGGACAGATATATGAACGGGCGGGGAACAGAGGGAAGTAGACCTTGGAAAATAGGCGACAGGTTTAGATAAAGGATCTGGACCGGCGCAGGCTGGGAGGGCCGAATGGCCTGTTCCTGTGCTGTAATTTTCTTTGTTTGTTGTTTATTAATTCACTGTCGGCGAGTCAAAATTCTGGAACTCTATTCCCAACAACATTGTTGTGTACCGTTTCACTGCTACACTAGGAAAGGAAACATGTGCATAGATTTGAAAAGTGACACTATATTCAGGAAATTAAGTTAGAGCTGAGACAGGAGGTTACGGATGGGATAAGGAGTGATATTTTCCCTAAGCTGTGTGGCCACACAGTAAGGTGAAAGGCCCACCCAAATCTTGCACAAGTCGGTTCCTTTAAGTCAGTGTCCGGGGACCCATTTTTACCAACTGGCCAACCTTCGGGACCCAACCCGCCCGACCTTCGCGACCCTCGTCGGCCGACCTTCGCGACCCACGCTGGCAGACCTGCGTGACCCACCATTTTCTCTTACCCTGTTTGCTGCTGACAAAAATGGAGGAGATGGTTTTGGGTCCCTTTGGCCCTCATACACACTCCTCCAATGGAACCTGTTGGATGAAGGTGAAGCATTCCGGTGTTGGAAAGTATGGAGACTCCATCTGTCCAAAGTTCTGCATTTTTTTCCTGTAAACTTTTATTAAATAAAACCCCCCGAACTTGTTAAAAAAAATAAAAATTAAATGAATAAAATAAATGAATAAAATGAATAAAACCCCCCCGAACTTGTAAAACAAAAAGCTGCAACCGTTTAAAAAAGAAGCGGCTGCACTGCACATGCGTGCCCGATCATCGGCGTTTTATTTTACATGTGCGTGGCCATTTTTGAAGGCCGCTTGCAGCAGTTATTAACAGCCGGCTGCTGCAGCTGTTGCGTGCAGATTTGTGCGATCGGGAGCACCGCGACCCTCCCGACACCCGCCCGCGACACACCCGCAGGTCGCGTCCCCGAGTTTGACAGCGCCTGCTTTAAGTTACCATACATGTGCAGCTGCACTGATACAATCGTGCAAGGGTACATTTTTTGGGAATGGTGGTAATAATAGAAGTTTTGAATGATGGGAATTGTGCCAGGAATCATAGGGGTAAACATTCCGGTCCCGCTCACCGCAGGGATCGTCATGGGTGGGACAAACAATTTGATGGACCATTGAAAGGACAGTTGACCTCAGGGAGGAATGTTCAGTCTTGGATGAGCAGAAAATCCCATCCGTAAAGTCTGCTGCACAGAAGGAAATTATTCAACCCATCCAGTCTGTACTGGCTCTTTGAAAGAGCTGTCCAATTTAGTCCCACAGCCTAATTTTTTCACCCATAACCCTGCAACTTAATTCTCACCAATTTACTCATTTCTTTGTGCCATGCCATCCTCCCCAACATCTGTCCGCTGTTGTCCAGCTGGATAGCACCCCTGTCCCCCAAGGTTCCATTGCTATCTTTCTAATCACAGCCAGAATGCCACCAAAACAAAACTCATATCAGCCAAACCTGCTCATCCAAATATTCCACCTCCCACTTCTGTTGAATGTGTTAAATACTTCCCATACCTTGGCAGCCATCTCTCTCAAAAAGTCAACAGCGCAAAACAAAGAGACGTCCTCTTTAAAAAAAAATTGTAGTTAGGAAAACATTCCTGCTCCTCTGAGTTAATTGATCCCTGCAGAGCTACATAAATAAACAACCTCAATCCTCCCTTTGAAACTGCCTGACCAGTCAATCAAATACTGTTTAAAAAGCAATGATCCGTGAAATTGAATACAAACAATAAAGTCGCCACAGTCCCAGATGACCATTGGCTGCTTTGCCCTTTAAGGGAGAGAACTGACAGGATGTTGATCTAACCTGAGGATAACACACCTCAGGCAAGGGGTAAGGTTGATAAGGCGGAGCCTTCATGAGTAACCTTAGCCGGCCCAGGGATTGAACCCGAGTTGTTGGACTCACTCTGCATCACAAACCAGCTGGCCACCAGCTGAGTTAAATCAGCTCCCGTAAAAACAATGCAGTTCAAAGCTTTTAGGCTTCCAGGCACACAAACAAACTTTAATCAATGAAATTGCCGATGAAAAAAAAACTTTAAAGGTTTCCACCAAATTAAGCGTAATACTTTTACCTTCATCTCACAGATCTTTGAACTTGACCATGCTGGGAGACAGTTTAAAGGGTTTAGGGCCATAGATATGAACACTTACTTTATTATCAGCATACGCTGCAGGAAAGGATGTCCCGAAGCGTGGTACATTGGCGAGACCATGCAGACACTGCGACAACGAATAAACGGGCATCGTGCGACTATCAACAGGCAGGACTGTTCCCTTCCAGTTGGGGAACACTTCAGCAGTCAAGGACATTCAGCCTTTGATCTCCGGGTCAGCATTCTACAAGGAGGCCTTCAGGAGACGCGACAACGCAAAATTGCTGAGCAAAAACTTATAGCTAAGTTCCGCACGCATGAATGCGGACTCAACCGGGATCTGGGATTCATGTCGCATTACATTCGGCCCCCACCAACAAGCCTGGACTTGCAGAGGCCTACCGACTGAACTGGCTTGGGACAATTCACACCTCTTTAACCTGGAGTTACCTCTCTCTCTGCATCTTTGATGATTTGATTGCCTGCAGGTGCTCGCATTCCGGGGCATCTCTGACTGTGTCTATATAAACATTTCTGGAACAAGCCTTTCCATTCACCTGAAGAAGGAGCCGTGCTCCGAAAGCTCGTGTTTGAAACAAACCTGTTGGACTTTAACCTGGTGTTGTAAGACTTCTTACTTTATTATCAGAGAACTGATCTGAACCGTGTCTGGGTGGGAACCTCATCAGGGCCGTCGGAAGACACATCGGGGTTGTCTGGGACACTCGCAATGGGTTTCAAGACCAATATGAAAACAGTTTTTGGCCCGTCGTCCAATTCACCGGGTCATCGGGATTTCCTCCGCTGGTGGGCAACCTCGGAGAATCACCACCATGATCTGGTTTTTCGGAGAATGTATTAACTTTATTGATGAAACATTGTAATTTACAAACCTGATATCTTGATAGTTACTTCTTGTGCTGTGTCCAAATGTTCACTCAGTATTCGACACTTGAATCTATTTGTTGATTCTCTTGTTATTACAATGTCACTCTGGACATTTATAAGACCTCTCGAGTCCTGTTGATATCTTGTTTCAGCCAGTGTTAAAACCTGTCCGTCCTCACTGATCCACTGCATCTCTGGTCGAGGGAACCATCCACTGGATTTACACACAAGCTGGATTCCATTCTGGTGATATCCCGTCATCTGAATCCAGGGCTTACATCCCAAACCTGGAATTAGTGAATAGATTCAGAAATAGCAATCATTAGGAACACTTTCTGCAGCCGATGAGAAATATTTATTTCATGTTATTGATTGACATTGAATCATAACCTGATCACACAACTTTAAAGATTATTAATTAAATTTAATGTCGAACTATGTCCTCATAAAACAGTAAATAATTAATGTAACTGCGAAAACAGTTTTTAAGAACAATTAATTCATTTATTTGAGATAGCAGAGGACACCTGATACCCATGGATTCCCAGCCAGAGGTGAATACCTTCAGGAGCAGAGGAAGGGAGCTAATCTGTGAGACAAAAAATATTTCTGCAGCAAACTCTCAATGAGCCCAATCCTAGTGGAACTGCCTTCAAATTCAGGATAAGCAGAGTTTCGTGATAGCTGAGGAGGCCCAATTTGCCACATGAATGTGTCTATATAACCTGGGCCAGAATATTATGGATAGGAGGGGATCCCTCCACCATCTAAAGAGTCAGTGGACAACACATCCTACCCACACTGCCTGGCAGCAGCCAATTAACACTCCAACAAGTGTTATTTGTAATCAGGCTAGACATCAGTTCCTTGTTCAGGAGTAAGACCCGTCTCAGAGAGTTTCCAGCCTATCTATTTTACTCGAGATGTTGCAGTGGATGGGATAGGGAATAAAGTGGTCTCCAGAGCCCAAGTCCAAGAAACCAGGATTGAAAATGTGGGGATCTCAGAGCAGGAAGGGGAAGTGAGGTCCAATGGTGTGGTCAGGGGATGGGGGGTTATTGGTGGGGGGGGGGGGGGGGAGGGAGCATTGTCGGGGATGGACATTCTGTAGTGATGGGGCAGGTGCTCAATGTTAACAGGGGAGTGTTCTTGAATTTGGCCCAACACCTCCACCCAATGCCTGAACCCCCTGGGCTTCACCCCCCACCC
Organism: Scyliorhinus canicula; assembly: GCF_902713615.1. Classification (NCBI taxonomy): domain Eukaryota; kingdom Metazoa; phylum Chordata; class Chondrichthyes; order Carcharhiniformes; family Scyliorhinidae; genus Scyliorhinus; species Scyliorhinus canicula. Next base: position 8,606,968 of record NC_052158.1, read on the forward strand.
CTGAACTCCTCCCAGCAGCCTGAAAAACAGAGGTTGGGTGTGAGATGGCCTTTAAGATGGCCACAAAGCTGCCTAGTATTCAGGCTCTCAGCTGAAACAACATCTCCTGCCTCTTGCAGGGCAGTGCCCCTTTAAGCGGGCATTGCCACAGTTCGGGCATGTCATGTCGGCGTTGTGACACGGTGTACGTTGTCGCACATGCACAGTGCGGTCGGCAGATGTCTGCACCTGTGGAGTGAGGTTGTCGGCCGCTTCATTATCCCCGCATGTATGGGGCATCAGGAAAACCACGCGAGATGGCCGCTGTCTTCAATGCTGATGTGCTGCATCCGGGAGATGTCCTGCACACTCTGCCTCGTGAGAGGTAAGTTTCTCATTTTCAGCCGATTTGTATTGGGAATACCGATTTATTGCGTGCTCATGCACTGTACATGTTTCAATCGCGACTGGCAGGGTCATATGCTTGATATTTAAGAGCTGCTCTCTCAGAGGATCAGAGTGAACTCCAAACACGATTTGGTCTCTGATCATGGAGTCAGCAATATCACCAAAGTTGCAGGACAGCGCTATCAGGTGGAGGCTCGTTAAGAAGGCATAGAAAGATTTATCTTTACCTTGAAGACGTTGTTTCTTTGTTTAAATATGTCGCGCTTCAAGATTTCATTGGTGTCCACTTCACAGTGACTATCGAACTTGTCCAGGAAACTTTGTCTTGTCCTGGCCTTCAGTGAAGTTAAACGAGTTGAAGAGTTCGATGGCTTGATCACCCACTGTTGAGAGGAGAAGCGTGATCTTTCTTGCATCAGACGCACCCACGAGGTCTGAAGCTTTGATGTACAGCAGAAACTTTTGCTTGAATGTCCGAGCTGGTGAGGAGCCTGAATCTTCTTCATGGTGCCGGGATACATTTGCTGGTCATCACGGAACGGATTAAGGTAAACCACCTTAAATTAGTAGCCTCCTGGTATCATGTTGTGTTAGGTACACTGGTCTAACACAGGCTGCAACTGGATGCAGCTTAGATCAGAAAGATACTCCAGACCTTGAAGTTAGTTCAATCAGGTTTATTGAACTAATAGCACAGTTAGCACAGTTCTCTGTGAGTTCGACTCTCTGCTAACTTAAATGTGGTTACTCTGTCTGACTGAACCTGACTAGCTCTTAGCCACGTGGTGGAGGTGTGAGATTGTAACAACACCCTTGACTGACTTTCTAGATGTTCATTAGTGGAAAGAGGCGGTGTGTGATTGCCTCACGTCTTTTACAGTCAGATCCCACCCCTGAGTGTCCTGCCTGGTTATTGGTCATGTCCTGTGCTCTGTGTCCATTAGCTGCTTGTACATCATTATGTGTGTGTGTCTGCATGTCATGACACCGCGCATTCGTGCCAGTCGCAGCGTGCATGCGCAGACCTGCGGCGCTCATTTGACGCCGGTATCAGCAGCTGGAGTGACGTTGGTCGCTCCAGTGCTGTGCTGGCCTGGAAGGCTCAGGATCACTGCTCCTGGGAGCCTGTTGACCCCCATCATAACATGCGATGGCGTCAACACTTCGCCTCAAGGTCAGAGAATCCCTCTCATTGTGTTCAGGAAGGTAAACAGCTGGATGGCAACATAATACTGACTGGCAATCCAATACTGGTAGATTTTACACTCAGTCATTACCTTCATTGGGATGTCACACTGCCCATACTGAGAAAGGTTAACACGTTACAACGGAAGCTAAGAAATTGAGAGGATAAAGTTGTGAGGAATCTGTGTTTTAAAAGCTTTATTTTTTGAGGCAGATCCTAATTGAACGGGGAAACTAAAAACAGAAGCTGAACAGAGAAAGTGAAAAAGGAAAGTGAGAAAATAAGCTGATTCTCCCAGTTTCTAAGGAAATGAAAACTGAAAAGGAGATTGGAAATTAAAGTTTGTTTGTGAACTGAAACTGGTTGAAGCGATAGAAAGAGACACGGTCAGCAATCAGAGCTCAGCAATAGCAGCAGTTGATGAGTCCAGTGGTGCAGTACAGGTAAGCTGAAGAAAACAGAGGCAAGATCCAGAATCTGAGAGTAAATTACCAAAGCTGTTTCTGTTATTTGAAGATAACATTGGTGGATATGTACCATCCAGACAGGTTTGAGGGGTTTCTAAAGACATGTGCATTTGATAAGGTTCCCCATGGTAGGCTTATGCAGAAAATAAGGAGGCATGGGATAGTGGGAAATTTGGCCAGTTGGATAATGAACTGGCTAACCGTTAGAAGTCAGAGAGTGGTGGTGGATGGCAGATATTCAGCTTGGAGCCCAGTTACCAGCGACGTACCGCAGGGATCAGTTCTGGGTCCTCTGCTGTTTGTGATTTTCATCAATGACTTGGATGAGGGAGTTGAAGAGTGGGTCAGTAAATTTGCAGACGATACGGAGATTGGTGGAGTTGTGGATAGTGAGGAGGGATGTTGTCGGCTGCAAAGAGACATAGATAAGATGCAGAGCTGGGCTGAGATGTGGCAGATGGAGTTTAACCTGAAAAGTGTGAGCTTGTCCATTTTGGAAGGACAAAAATGAATGCGGAATACAGGGTTAATGGTAGGGTTCTTGGCAATGTGCAGGAGCAGAGAGATCGTGGGGTCTATGTTCATAGATCTTTGAAAGTTGCCACTCAAGTGGATAGAGCTGTGAAGAAGGCCTATGGTGTCTTAGCGCTCATTAGCACAGGGATTGAATTTAAGAGCCGTGAGGTGATGATGCAGCTGTACAAAACCTTGGTACGGCCACATTTGGAGTACTGTGTGCAGTTCTGGTCGCCTCATTTTAGGAAGGATGTGGAAGCTTTGAAAAAGGTGCAAAGGAGATTTACCAGGATGTTGCCTGGAATGGAGAGTCAATCTTACGAGGAAAGGTTGAGGGTGCTAGGCCTTTTCTCATTGGAACGGAGAAGGATGAGGGGCGACTTGATAGAGGTTTATAAGATGATCGGGAATAGATAGAGTCGGCAGTCAGAGACTTTTTCCCCGGGTGGAACAAACCATTACAAGGGGACATAAATTTAAGGTGAATAGTGGAAGATATAGAGGGGATGTCAGAGGTAGGTTCTTTACCCAGAGAGTAGTGGGGGCATGGAATGCACTGCCTGTGGAAGTAGTTGGTCGGAAACATTAGGGATCTTCAAGCGGCTATTGGATAGGTACGTGGATTACGGTAGAATGCTGGGGTGAAGATCAATTTGTTCTTAATCTAGGACAAAAGTTCGGCACAACATCGTGGGCCGAAGGGCCTGTTCTGTGCTGTATTTTCTATGTTCTATGTCTCATTTTTAGCGAAAATCATGCCCATGCAACTAGGGTTGTTTGTGTCCTGCTGAGGATCAGCCTGCATCATGGAAGAGGAACAGCTGAAATTCTTCAAAGAGAGAGTTTTGAAGGACTTTGTGACTGAGTTTGATGAGCTGTGTGGTAAGTTACCTGCTGCTCCAATTCATAATACCTTTCATAATTGTATCTGCCATTTAACATGTAACATAGTTTATAATCAACCCCAACTTGCCAGATTTTTCACGCAAACTGTTGATTCTGGGTGTTGGAGTATAGGTGGTTGTCAAATCAATTGTTGGTGTTTGCCTTATTTGACTCTTGTGCAGTAAAATTCTCCCTTTAACATCAGCCTTTTAGTAAATGACCATGATTTGAGAATTCTTCTCTTCAACAAAGAATAGTTACTTGCCTCTACTGAGAACATAAAGTAAGTTGACATAAAAAAAGCATCCGTGTTTTGGAATCACACCATGGCCTCTCCCTTCATGAACCCTGTAACCTATTCCAGTTTTACAGGCCTACGAGATCGCTGTGTTCCTCCAATTCTTACCTCTTAACATTCCATACTTAAAATGACTCCACCAGTTGCTGCTATCCCTTCAGCTGCCTGTGCTCCTCGGCTCTCGACACCTTGACCTTGCACTCCTCCTTCAAGATGCTCATTAGAACCTAACTCTTTCACACGTTTTTGGGCACCTGTCTCAAAATCTCAAGTAGTGCAATGTCAAAGTTTATTTGATAAAAGTTTATTTGATTACGCTTGTGTGAAGTGCGTTGGGATATTGTATTCTGTTAAAGGTATTACTGAGAGATGACAAACCTTGCCTCCTTAATTTGAATATTGTTTAATTTCTTTCTTTTTGATTATTTTGCTTTAACCAGAGGGTGTTGCAAATGTATGTCTCATAAAATGTACTATCACGCCATCAATTATTTACTTCAGGATTAATGTCATGACCTTGAGAATGTTATTCCCCTTTTCCCACATCCCTTTGGAGTGCAGTTACAACACATTAATGTGTATTGAGAATTCACTCCACTATTCAAGAAATGAAGCAGAGCAAAAAAAGGAACATACGAACAAGAAGGAGAGTAGGTCATTCATCCCTCTCAGCCTGCTCTTCCGTTTAACAATGGCTGATCTGATAGTAACCACAGATCTGCATCCAATCTGCCCCCAATAACCTCTCACCCCTTGTTTACCAAGAATTTATCCATCATGCCAGAAAACTATTCAAAGACTCTGCTTCCACTGTCTTTTCAGGAAAAGTTCCAAAGACTCGTGACTTTTTGAGGTGAGATCCTGGAAAATGTGAACCTTTTTCCAGGTCTTGGGAAAACCCTATGATTTTGGGTCGAGGGGCAGAATGGTGGGGTCAGCTTGAAGGGTCATACAGTCTAGTTCTGTTCCTGTTTTTTATGAACATGCACCAACTGCTAAAGAAACCAATTATTAAACTATCTGTAATTTAAACAGGAATTTAAACAGACAGAAACATGGGACATCTCCAAAATCATGGATATGTAATCAGATATTTACTAACCTATAACTTTCAGAGTGACTGCAGTTTCTCCAGAATTGGTTCTGTCATCAACAAAACATGTGTATTTCCCTCTGTCAAACATGGTTGTGTTCTTTATCCGAAGAATAATGGTTCCTTTGGTCAGTTCATGTTTCAACAGTTCAGTCCTTCCTCTGTAATCTCTGTGTTGATCAACAACGTCATCTTCTCCATTTCTGTACTCATGTACTGGTGAATCAAGACCTGATTTAAGCCACTGTACGTCCATGTTGCTGACAGATAAATCTGGTACAAGCTGACATTCCAGTAGAACATCTTTACCTGCAATGGCTACAACAGGTTCATCAGGTCCAAGAACAAGGAATTTACCTAGTGAACAGTAACAATTCAAGTAGTCCACAGGATATACAATACATTTAAGTTGGCTGATGTTGTCAAATATAAAACTCTGAAACAATATATAATTCCTCCAGAACTATTATATAAAAGAAATGAACTCAGCAAGTTACTGATTCTACTTTAAAAGTGCCAAATTGAAATAATTAATTTGGTAGATTTCTGGAGATTGTTTTAAATGATATATTTACATGTTAATATTCCATGTAATGTCCTGTGTTACAATCCCCACAGAGATTAGTAACTTTAAAAAGAAAGGAATCCACTTCTGGGAAGGAGGGGAGGGGCGACAGTAACAAAAGGATGGGGCGGGTCCAGCCAGATGGGTAGGGCCTGGGGTAATCTGGGGTGATGGTGATGGCGGACAGGAGGGCTGGGGAGGGGAAACGGTGTGAGACCCCAGTCAGAATGGTGACGTAGAATGTGAGGGGGTTAGGGGGACCGGTGAAGAGAGTAAGAGGTTTTCTGCACATGAAGAGTTTAAAAGCCGATGTAGTGATGCTGCAGGAGATCCATCTGAGGCTGAAGGACCAGATGAGGCTGAGGACGGGTTGAGTGAGCCAAATGTTTCATTTTGAGTTTGAAAGTGGGGCCCGCGGAATGGCATTTTGGTGGCAAGGGGGTGGGGTTCCAGATGGAGAAGATGGTGGCGGATCTGGGGGGCAGGTACATGATTGTAACGAGTGCTTTGGAGGGAATGTTGGTGGCTTTGTAAGACTATATGCCCCGAATTGGGATGATATGGGGTTTGTGAAGAAAACACTGTCTGAAATCTCGGATTTGGATGCCCATGAGTTGATTTTGAACCGGGGGGGGGGGGGGGATTGTAACATAGTGCCGGAGCGAAGGATGGACAGGTCCCAACCGCGCTCACTGACCCTGTCGTGGGGGCAAGGGCATTAGCCGGGCTTGAGGGGGTGGGAGATTGAGGGGGTGGGCTGACTCATGAAGATTTTTACACCCGAGGGATCGAGAGTATTCATTTTCTTCCCTGGTGTACAAGGTGTTTTCAAGGATTGACTTTTTTGTGGTGGGGAAGGCGCTGTTAGCTAGGGTTAAGGGGGCAGGTTGTTTCCACTGGCGGGTGACAGCAGAACTAGGGGGCATAGCCTCAAAATAAGGGGAAGTAGATTTAGGACTGAGTTTAGGAGGAACTTCTTCACCCAAAGTGTTGTGAATCTATGGAATTCCTTGCCCAGTGAAGCAGTTGAGGCTCCTTCATTACATGTTTTTAAGGTAACGATAGATAGTTTTTTGAAGAATAAAGGGATTAAGGGTTATGGTGTTCGGGCCGGAAAGTGGAGCTGAGTCCACAAAAGATCAGCCATGATCTAATTGAATGGCGGAGCAGGCTCGAGGGGCCAGATGGCCTACTCCTGCTCCTAGTTCTTATGTTCTTATGTTCTTAAGGCAGGGCCGGCCCAAGGTACCGGCAACTCGGGCAGTCGCCCGGGGCGCCATGTGCTAGGGGGCGCCAGAGACTCGGGTCCCGCGCATGCGCAGTTGGGCCGGTGCCAACCAGCGCATGCGCGGTGGCCGCCCTCCCCCAGGACGGCCCATCCGCCCCCCCTCCGACCTCCGTCCGCCGCCCCCCGTCGCCCCTCCGTCCGCCCCCCCCGGCCCCGCCCCCGGCCCCCCCTCGGCCTCGCCCCCCCTCGGCCTCGCCCCCCCCTCGGCCTCGGGCCCGCCCCCCCCCCTCGGCCCTGGGCTCGGCCCCCCCCCTTCGCCCCCCCCCTTCGGCCCCCCCCTCGCCTCAGCCCCCCCCTCCCCTCGGCCCCCCCCTCCTCGGCCCTCCCCCAACGGCCCCGCCCCCCCTCGGCCCCCCCGAAGGGAGCCGAAGTTCAGCTTGCCCGGGGCGCCAGCAACCCTAGGGCCGGCGCTGGGTTAAGGGGGCAGAGCACTCAGTAATTGTGATCGTTGCTCACGCTCCACATTGGATGGACATGGTACTGGAGAAGAGAGTGGCACAGAAGCAGGAGTGGAGCATGGATGTGGGGCTGTTCATAGTCCGGAGTTTCTGTGATAAGATAAGGAAGGTGATTAAGGAGTATGTGGGGTTCATTTTTACAGGGAAGGTCTCGCGGTCGATAATCTGGGTGGCCCTGAAGGCATGGTGAGGGAGGGAGGTGATCATGTTTAACACTGAGGTGGACAGGATGGAGAGGGAAGAACGGCAACAATTGATAGAAGAGATTTGGGAGGTGATGTGGATGATACATGCGGGACCTGGATCCATGGCTCCTGGCAAAGAGGAAGGAGTTGCAAGCGAGGTTTGACGTGCTGTCCACGGGAAAAGTGGTGCGTCAGTTGAGAAGGGCGAGGGGGCTGTCTATGAGTACGGGGAGAAAGTGGGTCGGATGTTAGCAGGTCAGCTCCATAGGAAAACGGTCGTGAGGGAGATAGTTTGTGTTCACAATAGGAAGGGGGAGTTGGTGGTGGCCCCAGAATGGATTAACACGATGTTTGAGGAGTTTTATGGGGATTTGTGTAAGTCGAAGCCACCAGAGGATGAGCAGGAGATGAGGGAGTTCCTAGAGGGTTAAAATGTCTGAGGTTGGGTGAAATTGAAAAGCCAGGGCTGCAGAGCAGGTGGGGGTAGAGGGAGTGAAGGTGGTAATTAGGAAGATGCAGCCGGGAAAGGCGGTTGGGCCGGATGGGTTCCCAGTGGAATTTTACAAGAAATTTAAGGACAAACCATTGCTGATGGAAATGTTTGAGGATGCGATGGTCAGGGGAGTCTTGGCAAAAACGATGGGCAGGCCCCCATCTCGTTGCTGCTGAAGGATAAGGACCTGGTGGACTGTGGGTCGTACAGGCCCATATCTCTGCTGAATGTGGACGGCAAGATATTGGTAACGGTGCTGGCGTTAAGGTTGGAGGTGCGCCTTCTGAGGGTGATTGGCGAGGATCAGTCAGATTTCGTTAATGGCAGACAGCTGTCATCGAATATGTGGCAACTGCTGAATGTGGTGCTTTCTCTGGCAGAGGGAAGGTAGTTGGAGGTGGAAGTAGCATTAGATGCGAAGAAGCGTTTGATCGGGTGGAGTGGAGCTATCAGATTATGGTGTTGGAGAAATTTGGGGTTGGGCTGATGTTTGTGGTATGGGTGCCATTGCTGGACACAGAGCCAATTGGCGAATTGATGGTAATTTTCATTGCACCGGGGAACAAGGCAGCAGTGCCCCATGTCCTCCTTCTGTTTACGTTGGCGGCTAAGCCCTTGGCCATCGCGCTGAGAAGCTCTGGGTTGGGGAAAAGAAGAGTGATGGGGGGGGGGGGGGGGGGGGGGGTGGGGGGGGGGGGAGTGGGAGGAGGTGCTGCTATTCCATGTGGCAGACTCTCACTTCAGTATCTGGGTGTGCAGGTGGCCTGGGACTGGGGAGGTCTCCGGAAATTGAATTTCTCTAGCTTGGTGCGGAGGGTAAGAATGATTTGTCGAGGTGGGATAGTCTTCCTCTGTCCCTGGCAGGCTGGGTCCAGGCGGTGAAGGTGAACATTCTACCGCAATTCTTGTTTTTGTTTCAGTCCCTGTTGGTCTTTTTGCCAAAGGCGTTTTTCAATGGAGTGGACAGGCTGATCTATTTGTTTGTCTGGGCAGGGAAGGTGGCCAGGATAAGGAAAGTGGTGCTGCAGAGGGGGTGGCAGTCGGGGGGAGGGAGGGGGAGGGGGGGAAGGGGGAGGAGGGGAGGGGCGGGGGGGTTAGGCGCCCTGAATCTGATGTACTATTATTGGGCAGTGAATGCAGAGAAGGTTCAGGGATGGATTAGGGAGGTGGGGGCTTTGTGGGTAAGGATGGAGGCGGGCTCAAGTCGGGGTTGTGGGCCCTGGCAAAGACGCCGCTCCCTTTACCTCCAGCGAAGTAATCGGTGAGTCCGGTGGTGATGGCCACGCTGAAGATTTGGAGGCAGTTTCAGCAGCATTTTAGGTTTGGAGCGGGATCAGGGGGGTGCCGATTAGGGGAAACCATGGATTTGAACCGGGGAGGATGGATGTGATGTTCCGGAAATAGGAGGAGAGGGGGATCAGGGAGATGAAGGATTTGTTTCTGGGTGGGCGGTTTGCCAGCTTGGAGGAGCTGAATGAGAAGTTTCGATTGGTGTGGGGGAGAATTTCCAGTACATGCAGGGACTTTGCAAGGAAGGTCTTCTTCCAGCTAGCCAATTTCTGATCCAAACTGCTAAATCACCCTGAATCCCATGCCTCCGTATTTTCTGCAATAGCCTACCGTGGGGAACCTTATCAAACGCTTTACTGAAATCCATATACACCACATCAACTGCTTTACCCTCATCCACCTGTTTGGTCGCCTTCCCAAAGAACTCAATAAGGTTTGTGAGGCACGACCTACCCTTCACAGAACTGTGTTGACTATCTCTAATCAAATTATTCCTTCCCAGATGATTATACATCCTATCTCTTATAAACCTTTTCAAGACTTTGCCCACAACAGAAGTAAGGCTCACTGGTCTATAGTTACCGGGGTTGTCTCTACTCCCCTTCTTGAACAATAAGACAACATTTGCTATCCTCCAGTCTTCTGGCACTATTCCTGTAGTCAAAGATGACTTAAAGATCAAAGCCAAAAGCTCAGCAATCTCTTCCCTAGCTTCCCAGAGAATCCTAGGATAAATCCCATCTGGCCCAGGTCACTTATCTATTTTCACTCTTTCCAGAATTGCTAATACCTCCTCCTTATGAACCTCAAGCCCTTCTAGTCTAGTAGCCTGTATCTCAGTATTCTCCTCGATAACATTGTCTTTTTCCTGTGTGAATACTGACGAAAAAGATTCATTCAGCACCTCTCCTATCTCCTCGGACTCCACGCACAACTTCCCACTACTGTCCTTGACTGGCCCTACTCTTACCCAAATCATTCTTTTCTTCCTGACATATCTATAGAAAGCTTTAGGGTTATCCTTGATCCTACCTGCCAAAGACTTCTAATGTCCCCTCCTGGCTCTTCTTAGCTCCCTCTTTAGGTCCTTCCTAGCTAACTTCTAACTCTCGAGCGCCCTAACTGAACCTTCACGTCTCATCTTTACATAAGCCTCCTTCTTCCTCTTGACAAGTGTTTCAACTACTTTAGTAAACCACGGTTCCCTCGCTCAACCACTTCTTCCCTGCCTGACAGGTACATACTTATCAAGGACACGCAGTAGCTGTTCCTTGAACATTCTCCACATTTCCATTGCGCCCATCCCCTGCAGTTTCCCTCCCCATCCGATGCATCCTAAGTCTTGCCTCATCGCATCATAATTGCCTTTCCCCCAGATATAACTCTTGCCCTGCGGTGTATACCTATCCCTTTCCACCACTAAAGTAAACATAAGCGAATTGTGATCACCAAAGTGCTCACCGACCTCCAAATCTAACACTTGTCCTGGTTCATTACCCAGTACCAAATCCAATATGGCCTTGCCTCTCATTGGCCTATCTACACACTGTGTCAGGAAACCCTCCTGCACACATTGGACAAAAACGGACCCATCTAAAGTACTCGAACTATCGCGTTTCCAGTCAATATTTGGAAAGTTAAAGTCCCCCATTAGTTCCTAGTCCCCCATTAGTTCCATTCCTCCCAGAATGCACCACCTCACACTTCTCCGCATTGAACTTCATCTGCCACTGATCTGTCCATTCCACCAACTGGTCTCTGTCCTTTTGAAGGACATCTATGCTCTTCGCCTCACAGTTTACAATGCTTCCAAGTTTCACAGCATCTGTAAACTTTGAAAATGTCACCTGCACACCAAGATCAAAATCATTAATATAAATCTGGAAAAGGGTCCCAATACCGACTCCTGGGGAAATTCAAACCTTCCTCCAACCTGAAAAATATCCACTGACGGTTACTCTCTGCTTCCTATTACTCAGCCAATTCTGTATCCACATTGATGCCCCTTTCTTCCATGGGCTATAACTTTTCTCACTAGTCAATTATCTCAGTTATATGGATGACATATATTCTATCAAATGAGGAAATCATTTTAATATCCTTTATTCTGGCATTCTTACCCAGTCAATGTTAAAGTTAACCATTAAAATCTCTCCAGAAAAAGTATATACATATTAATACACAGAAAGGCAATTCAGAGTTTTCACAGAATAATAATAGAATTCTGAAGTGGAATTCTCAAAGCTCCAATGGAACAATTCGAGAATATGATAAATATCACGGCAATTGAGTTTATAGAATCGCTGTAAATCAGTGTCTGAGACATCATCCCTTAACTGACAGAAACCATGCTGTTGTTGCAAAAGAATGAATCTTCCTAACATTGTAAGTAACACCATGGGAGGGTTACTGGTAATATAACTAAACAGCTTATAAAATTTCTTACCATGTACTGAATGCAGAATCACAAATAGTAACAGCACAATGTGGTGAACTGCTTTCATCTTGAGATCTGAGCAGAAGAGGATTTGCCTGAGAGGGAGAGAAGTGATAGTTGCATTACTTGTCACAGATCTCATGTTACATCGACAGTGCACTCACACCAATGTCAAACAGGCTGTGCAACAATTCTACCAAGTTTTTGTTGAGATATAAACTCCCGGGGCCTGAAGTTCCTGAACTGTGGTTACATCCTGTGAACATGTGTGTGTTGTGTTATTTTTTTACCACTGTGCTGTGTTGTGTCTCTGGAGACTTTAATAAAATACTATGATTGGCATCTGAAGAATGATCCTGAATTAAGACGAGTCAGGCTTTGATATTTGACCATAATTTAATCATGCAACCATTGAGTTATCATTGCTTCCCTCAAGATTTGGTTCACAATAGGAATTGCTCCTCTGATAAATGAATATCAGCGCACTTTCCCTGTAGAATATGATGTAGCCATGCTGATGGATAAATGCACAATATCTCAGGTAAGGCTGACTTGACTGGCAATGCTCCATTTGTTCTCCTTAACCACTAATGTGCTCTAATATTGGGGGAGGTCCCTGCGGTAACCCAATGTGATACTGCTGTCGGAGTGAAGGTCCATTGGGGAGCCTTTTTTCAATAAGTTTCAGTGTACGCAAATGAGCCACTCTGGAAGCCATTTTATCACAATGCGAGATCACGGAGCAATCCAGGTACAATCATTGGGAAACTGTGGGAACAGGATGACATCATCGATAATGGAGTTCAATTGAAGATTAAAATTGGCTCCTCCCAGTTTCAGATGGTGAACAATTCCTTCACCTGAAATGTCAGCACAGAAAGGTGGAGACCTGACACAACATCTCCACTTTCTGACTTGTATTGTCCAATTTTCACATGAAAACTGGGCAGAATTAAATGAGAGAAGACTAGCTTGCTGTTTCTGTCACTCTCCTTGTCTGTCTATCCACCCCCCTCCCCCACACTGTTTTCTTTATTTCACTCACATGTTATCTGTTGGTTTCTGTGGTTGGGAGGCTTCATTCCTGTGGTAAGTGCTGAGAGAACACGTAGACATTCCATATCCCCGTCTATGAAGTTTATTGATCAGGGGATGGTAACTGAGGGATTATGGTGCTGAACAGGCAACTCAAATGTAGCAAGTTAAAACATCATGATATTCAATAAATCTGATGAACGGGAGTGGGGGGCGGGGGGGGGGGGGGGGGGGGGGGCGGCTGTCATATGATGTGAGCATGGGAGTGGTAGCATTTTCATGAGCTCATCTTTTAATCCTTTATTTTACCCTGATGCACAATTAATATTTGCTTTATCTTGGGTTACACGGCTTGCGCTCCGTCTCTGGAGTACTGCTTTCCCTCCATATCCTTTGATCCCTTTAGCTGCAAATGCTTCCTAATCCGAACCCTAACCCTAAACCCTAACCCTAACTCCATTTTGAAGACAGACAATGTTTTGGCCTCAACTGCTTTCCGTGGTAGAGAATTCCACAGGCTCACCACTGTCTGGGTGAAGAATTTCACCTGATCTCTGCACTAAATGATTTACCCGTCATCCTCAGACTGACCTCTGGTTCTGGACTCCCACCATGATCTGGACAGGTTGGGCGAGTGGGCAAATCAATGGCAGATACAATATAATTTGGATAAGTGTGAGGTTATTCACTTTGGAAGCACAAACAGGAAGTCCCACCATCCCAGGAATCAGCCTGGTAAACCTTCACTGAACTCCTTCCAGAGCAAGAAAATCCTTCCTCATAAAAGAAGACCAAAACTGCACACAATAATCCAGGTGTGATCACATCAAGGCCCGATACAATGCAGCAAGACATCCCTGTTCCTGTACTCGAATCCTCTCACAATGAAGACCAACATACCACTTGCCTTCTTTATCACCTACTTCACCTGCATGTTTACTTTCAGTAATTGGTGCCGAAGGACATCTAGGTCTCCTTGCACATTCCCCTCTCTGAATCTATAGCCATTCAGATAATAATCTGCCTGGGCTCAGCCGAGACAGCAGGCTGGAAGTAAGGAGTCTATGTGTCCCGATCGTTGGAATCCTTGGAAAATTCTGAAGAGTGCTCACCATTTTGGATGCTGCTTTATCCTGATGTCTGCATTCTTCATGCACCACTGGCAGGGGGGTGGGAACCAGGATGTTAGCTTAGAAGGTGTAATAACTGAAGGATGTGTTGTTCCTCGTGTCTTAATAAAGCTCATAGTCTCAAAGGTGGACAAGATGCTTTATTGTGAATTCGGCTGTCTTCAGATCTTAACTTACGGCTACCTCAAATGCTGCCTGCCTGTGTCTGTGTCCTGCTACCAGTTCTGCCTTCCGTGAAGTGTGTCCTCACTTCCTGTCCCTGTGTATTTATAGCTCTCCCGTGCTCCCTCTAGTGCTTGCTCAGTTGTATTGCATCTACTCAGATCTACAATCACCACATCCTCCCTTTTTTCTCTACATATTTTCTGTACATCGTTAAAGAAAATTGTACAAAACAGTTAGATTACTTACGGTATATGTATCTATACAAGAGATTGTGCTATTGCATATTTTACAAAGCTAATTTATATTTATGAGTCCAATCTTAATAAAAACATTTATGAGTCCAAACTTGATGAATTTGTTCACTGAGTTTTTTCTTTTGTTGTTGTTGAAGTGTTGATATTGATATTGCAACTCTGTTGTGAATGTTGTCGGTGTTCTTGTTATTCATGTCCAGATGACTCTGTGTGGCGTCATCTTTGTCTTGGGTATTGCTGTCATCCAATGTGTCGACGATCTGCCATGGCACCATGGTGTTGGATTCATCTACCATGAGTAGATTCGTATGGAGCTTTGCGACCGTGCCGCTGATGCTGTGATCAGCATATCCGAATAACTCAGCCATGTCTGAGTAGTATTGTTCGAAAACCAGTGGTGCACACTGCTTTTTCCAGGGTTGTGAGAGTTATTTTCAACTGCTGATTTAAGTTCAGCCATTTTTCTGTGTTCTGAGGCAAGAAAATTTGGTTTTACAGCTTTAAGTATCTTGTTTTCAATTTTCGGGCATTTCCCTTTTAAGTGGGTGTGGTCCGGATCCTCAGACGTCATGACGCTCATGACGTCATGCGTAGGAATCGATTGCGCATGCGCACATCGGCCTTCCTTCACTGTGCGGTTTTGTGTCCACTGCCATTGCGCGGCGTGCGCATGCGCATAACGATCCGCGACCAAAACGTTTTGAGACTGCGCATGCACGGCTTGCGCATGCACATAACGACCAGCAACAAGAACTTTTTTAAACTGCCCATGCGCGGCTGGCGCATGCGCAGAACGATAAACGGGTGATTGTAACTGCGCATGCGCGGCTTCTATTTCCTGCGCATGCGCAGACGCAGATTTTAGTTCTGTCTGCCAGAGACTGTAAAATGTGCTCCAACGTCATTTTATCGCGGATTTCAGCGTTTTTTCTTTCTGAAAGTTGTAAGTTACCTTTTCCTTTCGATTTGTACTGGATTTCAGCGTTTTGGCTTTGTGAAAAATTCAAGTTGTTTCTTCTTTTTGATCTGTACTTTTCACTCGTGATTTCTTGACTGAACCCTTTCTGTTTTGATATTGATTGTTTGAGTTTTGCATCACTCAGTCTCTGTGCAGTTTGGCCTCTGAGCATACCGTGCTGTTCAAATTCCATACAGTACTCTTCAAATTTGTTTTGTATTATTTGTAAGTTGTTGCTGTCTTCATCGTTTGAGTATTTAAATCCATTATATACTTTCCTAGCTTCATGTCCTGCGATGAGCATTGCTATTTTAATTTTGTCTGAGGCTGCTTCTACATCATTAGCTATGATATAAAAATCGAACATTTGTTTAAATATTTTCCAGACATTTCTTACATTGCCTGTCATGTCCAGCTGAGGTGGGGTTCCAAGCCACCTCCTCGAATAAGTGATGTCTTCCCAAGTCGAATGTCCAGTAGGAGTTTTTCTTGCCATTTTGGTCTTTCTGTGTCTGCAGCTGAGTTGTCTTCTAGTAAGCGTCTGAAGTCACTCCTTGGTACCATGTGTTGTTCCTCGTGTCTTAATAAAGCTTGTAGTCTCAAAGGTGAAGAAGATGCTTTATTGTGAATTTGTTCTGTCTTCAGATCTTAACTTACGGCTACCTCAAATGCTGCCTGTCTGTGTCCTGCTACCAGTTCTGCCTTCCGTGAAGTGTGTCCTCACTTCCTGTCCCTGTGTATTTATAGCTCTCCCGTGCTCCCTCTAGTGCTTGTTCAGTTATATTGCATCTACTCAGATCTACAATCACCACAAAGGGGAAACAGAGAACCAAAATAAGAGAAGAACATCACCCTCCGACAGGTGACAAGTGTGAGAAGAGAGGTGGTCAATGCAGTATTGAGGGTGTTGTACCTAAATGCGCGCAGTATACGGAACAAGGTAAATGAGCTTGTTGCTCACATTGAAATTGGCCGGTATGATGTTGTGGGCATCACAGAGATGTGGCTACAAGGGGATCAGGGCTGGGATCTAAATATACAAGGATATGTGTCCTATCGAAAGGACAGGCAGATGGGCAAAGGAGGCGGGGTTGCATTTTTAGTAAGGAATGAAGTTAAATCGATAGCAAGGACCGACATAGGATCAGAAGATATGCAATCTCTGTGAGTAGATTTGAGGAATCGCAAAAAAGACCCTGATGGGAGTTATGTACAGGCCCCCTAGCAGTACTCAGGATATACGGCAGAAAATAAATTAGGAGATATAAAAGGCATGTAAAAAAGGCAATATTACAATAATCATGGGGGACTTCAATATGCAGGTGGACTGGGAAAATCAGGTTGGTAGTGGATCCTAAGAAAAGGAATTTGTGGAATATCTAAGAGCTCGGTTTTTGGAGCAGCTTGTGACAGTGCCTATTAAGGAACAGGCAATTCTGGGTTTATAGAATAGAACAGTACAGCACAGAACAGGCCCTTCGGCCCTCGATGTTGTGCCGAGCAATGATCACCCTACTTAAACCCACGTAACCCGTATACCCGTAACCCAACAATCCCCCCCCCCCCCCATTAACCTTACACTACGGACAATTTATCATTGCCAATCCACCTAACCTGCACATCTTTGGACTGTGGGAGGAAACCGGAGCACCCGGAGGAAACCCACGCACACACGGGGAGGACGTGCAGACTTTGGTGATGTGTAATGAGGCATCAGGTTTGGTGATGTGTAATGAGGCAGACTTGATTAGAGAACTTAAGGAGAAGGAACCCTTAGGGAGCAGTGGCCACAATAGGATACAATTTGCCCTGCAGTTTGAGAGGGAGAGGGAGAAGCTGCAATCAGATGGAACGGTATTACAATTAAATAAGGGTAACTACACAGACATGGTAATTCTATGATAATTTTAAGATAATGAGGGAGGAGCTGGACAGAGTTTATTGGAAAAGGAGCCTAAGGCAAGACAGTGGAACAGCAATGGCAGGGTTTTTGGGGGTTATTCGGGAAGCACAGTACAAATTCACCCAAGGAGGAGGAAACATGCTAAGGACAGGACAAGGCATCCATGGGTGACGAGGGAAGTTAAAGACAGCATAAAAGCAAAAGAAAAAGCATACAAAATGGCGAGGATTAGTTGGAAGCCAGAGGATTGGGAAACGTTTAAAACCGAGCAGAGGACAACTAAAAAAGCAATAAGGGGGAGAATATGAAATATGAGTGCAAACTAGCTAATAATATAAAGGAAGGTAGGAAGAGTTTTTTTCAATATTTAAAAGGTAAAAGAGATTTTAAAAAATAGACATTGGACCATTGGGCAATGTGGCTGGAGAAGTAATAATAGAAAACAAAGAAATAGCAGACGAACTGAATAGTTACTTTGCATCAGTCTTCATGGTGGAAGACACCAGTGGGATGCCAGAGCTCCAGGGTCTTCAGAGGACAGAGGTGAGTGCAGTGACCATCACAAATAAGAAAGCTCTGGGGAAACTGAAAGGTCTGAAGGTGGATAAATCAACTGGACCAGATGGACTACACCCCAGTGTTCTAAAAGAGATAGCTGAGGAGATTCTTGAATCATAGAATCATAGAATTTACAGTGCAGAAGGAGGCCATTCGGCCCATCGAGTCTGCATTGGCTCCTGGAAAGAGCAATTGGTGGTGATCTTTCAGGAATCACTGGGGGCAGGAAGGGTCCTAGAGGACTGGAAAGTGGCTAATGTAACACAGCTGTTTAAGAAGGGAGGGCGGCAGAAGACAGGAAATTATAGGCCGGTTAGTCTGACTTCAGTCATTGGTAAGATTTTAAAGTCCATTATTGAAGATGAAATCGCAGAGTACTTTGAAGTGCATGACAAAATAGGACTGAGTCAGCACGGCTTCGTTAAGGGGAGGTCATGCCTGACAAATCTGTTAGAGTTCTCTGAGGAAGTAACAAGGAAGTTGGACAAAGGAGGACCAGTGGAAGTGATTTATTTAGATTTCCAGAAGTCCTTTGACAAGGTGCCGCATAGGAAACTGTGAAATAAGTTAAGAGCTCATGGTGTTGAGGGTAAGATCCTGGCATGGATAGAGGATTGGCTGACTGGCAGAAGGCAGAGAGTGGGGATAAAGGGGTCTTTTTCAGGATGGCACCCGGTGACTGGTGGTGTGCCTCAGGAATCGGTGCTGGGATCACAACTTTTCACAATATACATTAATGATCTGGAAGAAGGAACTGAAGGCACTGTTGCTAAGTTTGTAGATGATACAAAGATCTGTAGAGGGGAAGGTAGTATTGAGGAAGCAAGGGGGCTACAGAAGGATTTGGACAAGCTAGGAGAGTGGGCAAAGAAGTGGCAGATAGAATACAATGTGGAAAAGTGTGAGGTTATGCACTTTGGATGGAGGCATAGACTATTTTCTAAATAGGGAGATGCTTTGGAAATCAGAAGCACAAAGGGACTTGGGAATCCTTGTTCATGATTCTCTTAAGGTTAATGTGCAGGTTCAGTCAGCAGTTGGGAAGGTAAATGCAATGTTTGCATTCATGTTGAGAAGGCTGGTATACAAGACCAGGGATGTACTTTTGAGGCTATATAATGCTCTGGTCAGACCCCATTTAGAGTATTGTGAACAGTTTTGGGTCCCATATCTAAGGAAGGATTGCTGGCCTTGGAAAGGGTCCAGAGGAGGTTCACAAGAATGATCCCTGGAATGAAGAGCTTGTTGTATGAGGAACAGTTGTGGACTCTGGGTCTGTACTCGTCGGAGTTTAGAAGGATGAGGGGGGATCTTAAGGAAACTTACAGGATACTTCATGCCCTGGACAGAGTGGACGTAGAGAGGATGTTTCCACTTGTAGGAAAAACTAGAACCAGAGGGCACAATCTCAGACTAAAGGGACGATCCTTCAAAACAGAGATGAGGAGGCATTTCTTCAGCCAGAGGATGGTGAATCTGTGGAACTCTTTACCGCAGAAGGCTGTGGAGGCCAAATCACGGAGTATCTTTAAGACAGAGAGAAGTAGGTTCTTGAATAATTTGGGGAGGAGAATGGGGATGAGGAAAATATCAGCCATGATCGAATGGCGGAGCAGACACTATGGGCCGAGTGGCCTAATTCTGCTTCTGTGTCTTATGGTCTTATTCCTCAACCTGACAACTGCCGCATTCCTCAGTTGTTATCCTGGACTTCACTCCCTGATAATCATGTTGTTGTCTGTTAATGTTGCATTTTATCTGCTTGCAGGGAAGTAAATATTTTGGGTGCGATGTCCTGCACGGCTGGTGATCCTGATTTAAGAAGGTTATATCATGTTAAGCTGACTATTAGATTTGAGATTTGTGCACAGTTTCTTTATCCTAATATCTCCTTGGGGTGAGGATGAGCAGAGCCGGAGCGGGGGGAGGGGTGGAGGATGTGGTTGTTTAGCTTAGTTCGGTCATCACTTTGTTTGAGGAAGGCCTCCCCATGATCAGAGCTATTTTATTTTCTTGGTTTCCCTTTTTTCTTCTTCAGGCCCAGGCTGACTTTGTATTTTCCTGTGTGGAGTGGGATTTGTCGGAATCCTCTTCAGGGAGGAGTCAGTCATTTTTCCTGGTACAGGTCTCCCTCTTCAACTATTCTAATTGCTGTCAGAGGTGATGAGAGTGAGATCTGTCTGTCTTTATCTGGTGGTAGGTAGCGTCTTATTTTTGTTTAGCACCTTTCCTTTTTCAGGCCCAAGCAGAGGGTGTGTTATCCTGTTGAGCACTGGGACTTGTGTGGCTCCCATTCAGGAATGAGTCAGTTGTTTCTCCTGACATGGGTCTCCATCTTTGATGGTGGTAATCCTTGGGGCACAGTTCTCCTGATTGTTATTTGGTGGTGGTACAGGGTTAGGCCCGGCTCTGTGATCATTATCTTGTTGCTCATTTAATGGACGTATTGTCCTTGGATGGATATATTCTTCCTTCTTTCTTTAATTCATTTGCAGGATGTGGGCATCGCTGGTTATTGTCCATCCGTAGTTGCCCTTCAGAAGGTGATGGTGAGCTGTCTTCTTGAACCACTGCAATCCCTGAGGTGTAGGTACACCCACAGTGCTGTTCGGGAGAGACTTCCAGGATTTTGATTCAGCAACAATGAAGGAGGGGCGATATATTTCCCAAGTCCAGGTGGTGAGTGACTTGGAGAGGAACCTCCACAATGTTTTGGCCTCAACTATTTTCTGTGGTATAGAATTCCACAGATTCACGCTCTCTGGGTGAAGTGGTTTCTCCTCACCTCAGTCCTGAAAGGTCCACCCCTTATCCTCAAACTATGGCGTCTAGTTCTGGACTCCGCCACCATCGAGAACATTTTTTCTGAATCTACCCTGTATGTTTTTTTTTGTTCATAAATTCAGAGGACCCAGTTATTTTTTTTCCGATTATGGGGCAATTTAGTGTGGCCAATCCAACTAGCCTGCACATCTTTGGGTTGTGGGAGTGAAACCTACGCAGACACGGGGAGAATGAGCAAACGCCACTCAGATAGTGACCCGGGGCCAGGATCGAACCCTGGTCCTCAGCGCTGATGCAGCTGTGCCACCGTGCCGCCCCGAGAATCTACCCTGTATAATCCTGTTAGAAGTTTGTGTGAGATCCCCTCTCACTCTTCTAAACACCAATAAATATAATCCTAACGGATTTAGTCTCTCCTCATATGACAGTCCCGCCACCCCAGGAATCTGCCTGGTAAACCTTCACTGCACTCTCTCCAAGGCAAGAACATCCTTCCTCAGGTAAGGACACTAAAACCGCACACAATACTTCAGGTGTGGCCTCACCAATGCCATATATGATTCAGTGATGGTAATGCCATTGAATGTCAATGGGCAATGGTTAGATCCTCTCTTGTTGGAGATGGTCATTGTCTGGTACTTGGATGGCACGAATGTAACTTGCCATTTGTCAGCCCAAGCCTGAACATTGTCCAGGTCTTGCTGCATTTGGACATGGGCTGCTTCATTATCGGTGGCATTGTGAATGGTTCTGAACATTGTGCAGTCATCCGCAAATATCCCCACTTCTGATCTTCTGATGGGAGGTCATCGACGATGCAGCTGAAGGTGGATGGGCCTGAGGAACTCCTGCAGTGATGTCCTAGAGCTAAGATGATTGACCTCCAACCACTACAACCATCTTCCTCTGTGCCAGGTATGACTCCAACCAGCGGAGAGTTTTCACCCTGATTCCCATTGACTCCAGTTTAGGTCGGGCTCCTTGATGCCATATTCAGTCAAATGCTGCCTTGATGTTAAGGGTAATCACTCTCACCTCAGGCATTCAGCTCTTTTGTCCATGTTTGTACCAATGCTGTAATGAGGTCAGGAGCTGAGTGACCCTGGCAGAACCCAAACTGAGCATCCGTGAGCAGGGTCTATGGGAGACTCTGGATTGAGATTTGAGGCTTGGTGGTCCCCTCATTATCTTTGTGGCCACCTGAAATGGCATCCAGCAGAGGACGCTGGGAAAAGTGTCCAGGTTCAGAGACAGACAGGCTGCAGCCCTCAAATAAACAAAAGGCTGCAGCAGAGACTTTGCAAACAACACAGGAAAAAGGACACGTCCCGCCATCAAGGTAGCCAGTCTTGATTGGACCCAATCGATCAGGGTGATTGAGCCCTGATCGATTGATTGGAAGTTTGCCTGGGATCACCCAAAAGTGCACGAAATTCCCGGGATAAAAGGTGCTGCACAATCCCTCATTTGCTCTCTCGACAGCGACCAACAATGGTGACCCTTCACTGGCCGAAGAAGAGGAAGACCATCCACGCCATCGACGGAAGGACCAGAGCCAAGGACAATGACAACAGACTATCAACACTGCCAGACCATGGACTCTAGATATTGGCCATATCTGCCCGGTCACTTGAAAGTTAAGTTAAGGTCTTGCAAGTAATAGCTTTGTAGTTTAACTTATGTGTGTGTGATTGAAACAACCTTAACCTTGTGTGCACGCCAATAAATTATATTATTGTACAAAACAACTTGTGGTCATTTGTCCATCGTGTATGGGTTAAGGACACCCTGTGGTTTAGGAGTAACAACATCTTGTAGTTATATCCTGGCTGCCTGTTCTGGCCTGGGTGTGGAGAAGACTTTCCTTTCTTTTATTTTTCCATGGGAGACCTTGGGCTGAGGATTCAGGCTGGTGGTACCTGGTCCTCTCTTTGTCATTTTTTCATCTTATAGTTACGGGGGAGGGGCTGTCTGTCTTGGCCAGGGTCTGGGGAAGGGTTTAAACTGTAATTTAAAAGTTAGTCGATTTGCCCTTAACACTGGGATTCTCCGGTTGTTGTTTTCCTATTCTGTCATTTTGGTTTTAAAGCTATGGTATGATATAGGTCTGTAATGTATCCTGTTCAGGTACAGACAAGTCATGTATCCGTGGCAGGAAATTGTTGGGGATTTTGCCCATGATTTATTCGGTCTTATTTGTCCCAATTATGTAATGACTTGTTTTGTGCTGTTTCTGTCGTACATTGATCCCAAGAGCTATCTTTCTCCTTACGCTGTTTTGTGACGCTTTTTATAAAAAAATTGAAAATAAACATGAAAAAAATCATCGAACCATGGAAACGTTCAGCCCTGTGCCTGTGTCAGCCAAAAAGGAAACTAGCTGCTACCTGATGCATAGCTGTACAGATTTCAGCACATCAGATACAGATCCAAGCACGTTTTAAATGAGTTGAGATGTCACAGCGTTCCAATGAGGAGGGATTTATGGAATGTGATCTTCAAAAGTACCTGGTGCTGGACCATTTGTTCACTTCATTAACACATTCGTGTTCACACTGACTCCTGTGATCCACAATGAATTTAAACACAAACATCTTAATGACCGTCACATGACTCTGTTCCTCCTTTTTATTTCCGTCTCTCTTTCTGGTCGCTGTGTTTGACTCTGACGGTTTCAGCTTTGAAATCTCCTCTGGCTCCCATTCCCTTATCCTGATAGGAGCCAGTTCCACTCTCTCTTCAGGATTACAAACATTTTAGAAAGTTTCTCACTTCTCCCTGGACAATCTCCAGCCGCTCCCAGTTCAATTCCTTCCATTTGATCGGCACCTTTCAGCCTGAATAAAAAACACCCAATCCCACAGGAAATAAACCCTCCCCAAAATAAAGAAGATTTGGGACTCACCTCTGACTTTCCCACAACCATGTCCAAGATTTTCTACCTTTTTCCAACAGATCTGTGAAGAGTAATAATGTTCCCAACAACAGCTCGTCCCTCCCTGAAAACTTTTATTTTCGGTTTTCACTGACTTCCTGAATTGAGAAACATTTTCTCGTTCCACACCTGGAGGCTCTCGGAGCCTCTTTTCATTAAAATATATACCCCTCCTTCCTCTGCCCTTTCCCCTCCTCAAACCCCTTGCCTCTTACTTGTCCTATTCACCCCTCCTCACCCCATTCACCCCCTCCTCACCCCATTCACCCCCTCCTCACCCCATTCACCCCCTCCTCACCCACTATCTCACTCCCGAACCCCCTCCTCATTCTCCCCTCCTCATTCTCCTCTCCTCATTCTCCCTCCCCTCCTCATTCTCCCTCCCTCTCCTCATTCTCCCTCCCTCCCCTCATTCTCCCTCCCCTCATTCTCCCTCCCCACATTCTCCCTCCTCATTCTCCCTCCCCCTCCTCATTCTCCCTCCCCCTCCTCATTCTCCCTCCCCCTCCTCATTCTCCCCTCCCCTCCTCATTCTCCCTCCCCTCCTCATTCTCCCTCCCCTCCTCATTCTCCCTCCCCTCCTCATTCTCCCTCCCCCTCCTCATTCCCCTCTTCTCATTCTCCCTCCCCCTTTTCTCATTCTCCCTCCCCCTCCCCATTCTCCCTCCCCCTCCTCATTCTCCCTCCCCCTCCTCATTCTCCCTCCCCTCCTCATTCTCCCTCCCACTCCTCATTCTCCCTCCCCCTCCTCATTCTCCCTCCCCCTCCTCATTCTCCCTCCCCTCCTCATTCTCCCTCCCCTCCTCATTCTCCCTCCCCTCCTCATTCTCCCTCCCCTCCTCATTCTCCCTCCCCTCCTCATTCTCCCTCCCCCTCCTCATTCCCCTCTTCTCATTCTCCCTCCCCCTTTCTCATTCTCCCTCCCCCTCCCCATTCTCCCTCCCCCCTCCTCATTCTCCCTCCCCTCCTCATTCTCCCTCCCCCTCCTCATTCTCCCTCCCCCTCCTCATTCTCCCTCCCCCTCCTCATTCTCCCTCCCCCTCCTCATTCTCCCTCCCCTCCTCATTCTCCCTCCCCTCCTCATCTCCCTCCCCTCCTCATCTCCTCCCCCCCTCATTCCCCTCTTCTCATCTCCCTCCCCCTTTTCTCATTCTCCCTCCCCCTCCCCATTCTCCCTCCCCCTCCTCATTCTCCCTCCCCCTCCTCATTCTCCCTCCCCCTCCTCATTCTCCCTCCCCCTCCTCATTCCCCTCCCCCTCCTCATTCTCCCTCCCCCTCCTCATTCTCCCTCCCCTCCTCATTCTCCATCCCTTCCTCATTCTCCTCCCTCCCCTCCTCATTCTCATTCTCCCCCTCCTCATTCTCCATCCCCCTCCTCATCTCCTCTCCTCATCTTCTTCTAACTAGTTCCCCGCTCTTCTTCCCACTCTCCCCTTCCTCGTCACATTCTTC
>NC_052158.1:8632189-8654918 GCF_902713615.1 Scyliorhinus canicula
CCTCCCCCCCTCATTCTCCCTCCTCCTCATTCTCCCTCCCCCTCCTCATTCTCCCTCCCCCTCCTCATTCTCCCTCCCCCCCCTCATTCTCCCTCCCCCTCCTCATTCTCCCTCCCCTCCTCATTCTCCATCCCTTCCTCATTCTCCCTCCCCCTCCTCATTCTCCCCCTCCTCATTCTCCATCCCCCTCCTCATTCTCCTCTCCTCATCTTCTTCTAACTAGTTCCCCGCTCTTCTTCCCACTCTCCCCTTCCTCGTCACATTCTTCCGCTCCTCATCGCACTACCTTCTCGTCACCCTCCTCACCCCATCCACCCCCCCTCCTCGTGCCCCCTCTCTCCCTTAACCTTGTTCTTGCCCCTATCTCCCTCCCCTCCCTCTTTGTCCTCGCCCCATCCTCATTCCCCTCTCCTCCTCATAGCACTCTCCCCCTCCTCAGACCCTCACTCCTTCTCTTATCCTCACCCCTCCATGTGCTACCCACCCCATGCCCCATCTTTGCCCCCTCTTCATCCCAATTACCCTCCCCTTCCTCACCCTCTCCTCACCCTAACCCCCTCCTCACCTCTATCTCCTTTCCCCTCCTTATCCCCCTTTCAGTAAGAAACTTTACAACACCAAGTTAAAGTCCAACAGGTTTATTTTAAATCACTAGCTTTCGGAGCATAGCTCCTTCATCAGGTCATCAACTATGCTCCAAAAGGTAATGATTCCAAATAAACCTGTTGGACTTTAACCTGGTGATGTAAGATTTCTTACTGTGCTCACCCCAGTCCAACGCCGGCATCTCCACATCATATCCCCATTTCTCCATCTTTGTCCCATTCTGCCCCTCCTTATCACCCTCTCTCCTTCTGATCCCCCTTGCTCCCTCCTTGTCCCCTCCTCACCCTCTCTCCCTTACCCTGCACATGCCCTCCTCCCTCCCGAACTCCCTTCTTGCCTCTATCTCCCTCCTCATCCCCCTCTCCCCCTCCTTATCCCAGTCTCACTCTCACCCATCCTCGTCCCACTCGCCCCCTCTTCACCCCATCCCCTCCTCCTTCCATGAATCCCAATTGTCTCTATCTCCGCCCCCTCCTCATCAACTCTCCCCTAATTACCCCAGTCTCCTCCTCATCCTCTTACCCCTCTTCATCCCCCTCACTCTTCTGTCCAACCTCCTCCTCCCCAACCCTTATTATCCCCTATTTTCCCTCCCACAGCTCATCCCCTCCTCATTCAATATCCTCCTCCTCACTCCCAAAACCCCTTCTCACAGGGTGGAGGGGTTTGCCTCTTCATCAACTGCTCCTGGTGCTCGGATGTGGAGACCCTGGCTAACTACTGCTCCCCAGACTTGGACTACCGACAGTGCCGCCCATACTACCTTACACGGGAGTTCACTTCTGCCAACATAACAGCGGTCTACATTCCACCCCAGGCGAAGTGAAGAAGATGCTTGATGAATTGTACACCGCTATAAATAACAATGAAACACAATACCCGGAGGCCTTGTTCATCATGGCCGGGGACTCCTACAAGGCCAACCTCAAGAGTATACTGTCCCACCAGGGGCCCCAACATACTTGACCACTGCGACACAAACAAAGGCGCCTACTGACCCATCCACTGACCAAACTTCGGAAAATCGGAACACTAGACGGTGCTCCTTCTCCCGGTGTACAAGCAGATATTTAAGCGGAAGAACCTGGTTAAAAGGTCATGCAATGCTGGTCCGAGGCAACAGTAGAGCTCCTACATGACTGCTTGGAGACAGTGGACTGGTCCATATTCAAGAACACAGTGGCCAATCTAAACGAGTATGACATCACCATCAGAGACTTCATCAATATGTGTAAATCATAAAATTTACAGTGCAGACGGAGGCCATTCGGCCCATCGAGTCTGCACCGGCTCCTGGAAAGAGCACCTTACCCAAGGTCAGCACCTCCACCCTAACCCCATAACCCAGTAACCCCACCCAACACTAAGGGCAATTTTGGACATTAAGGGCAATTTATCATGGCCAATCCACCTAACCTGCACATCTTTGTGACTGTGGGAGGAAACAGGAGCACCTGGAGGAAACCCACGCACACACGGGGAGGATGTGCAGATTCCACACAGACAGTGACCCAAGCTGGAATCGAACCTGGGACCCTGGAGCTGTGAAGCAATTGTGCTATCCACAATGCTACCGTGCTGCCGGAGACTGTGTAGGAGACTGCGTGCCAATGAAGGTAATACGTGGGTTCCCCAACCAGGAACCATATTCACTCCCTACTGAAGGACAGGTCTGAGGCCTTCAAGTCAGGCGACCCTGACCTATACAAGAAATCAAGGTACAACCTCCATAAAGCCATTAGGGACGCCAAGAGATAATACTAGACTAAGCTAGTCACAGACTAACAACACGGACACTTGTCGGTTGTGGCAAGGCTTAAACAACATAACGGACAACAAAGCAAAGCCGAGTAGAATCTCCGACAACAGCGCACCCCTCCCTGATGAACTCAATGCATTCTGTGCTCGTTTCAAGCAGGAAACCAACAAACCGTTGACAATTGCCCAAACAGCATCGTACACAACCATACCTACCGTCACAGTCTCCAAAGTTAAATCGGTCTTCTTGAAAGTGAACCCTCGGAAAGTAACGGGTCCTGATGGACTCCCTGGTCGTGCACTCAGATCCTGCGTGGACCAACTGGCGGGTGTGTTCCCGAACATCTCAACCCCTCCTTATTCCGTTCTGAGGTTCCCACCTGCTTCAAGAAGACCACCATCATACCGGTGCCAAAGAATATCCAGGCAATGTGCCTCACCCACTACCGCCCGGAGCCTTGACATCGATCATTATGAAGTGCTTCAAGAGGTTGATCATAAGGCACATCAACTCCATACTCCCAGAATGCCTAAATCTACTGCAATTTGCATCCTGCCACAACTGGTACACAGCAGACGCTATCTCCCTGGCCCTACACGTATCTCTGAAGCATCTCGACAACATGGACACCTACGTCAGACTCATATTCATTGACTACAGCTCCATCTTCAACACCATAACCCCAGCCAAGCTCATATCTAAACTTCAAAGCCACGGACTTGGTTGCTCCCTCTGCAACTGGATCCTCGACTTCCTGACCTATAGACCCCAATCAGTCAGAATAAATAACAGTATGATCTCCATGATAATCCTCAATACCGGGGTCCTGCAAGGCTGCATATTTAGCTCCCTACTGTACTCCCTGTACACACAGGACTGTGTGGCAAAATATGGCTCCAACTCCATCTGAAAGTTTGCTGATGACATGACCGTGATGAGTCAGAGTACAGGAGGGAGATAGAGAACCTAGTGGCGTGGTGTAATGACAACAATCTCTCCCTCAATGTCAGCAAAACTAAAGAGCTGGTATTGACTTCAGGAAGCAAAGTGTCGCACACACCCCTATCTCCATCAATAGTGCCGAGGTGGAGATGGTTGACAGCTTCAAATTCCTAGGTGTAGACATCACCAACAATCAGGCCTGGTTCACCTATTACCAAGAAAGCACGACAACGCCTATACTTCCTCAGGAAACAAAGGAAATTTGGCATATCCACATTGACTCTTACCAATTTTTACAGATGCACCATAGAAAGCATCCAATCTCGCTGCATCAAAGCTTGGTATGGCAATTGCTCGGCCCAAGACAGTAAGAAACTACAGAGAGTCGTGAACACAACCCAGTCCATCACGCAAACCCGCCTCCCATCTATTTACTCTGTCTCCACCTCCTGCCTTTGAAAGCGGACAGTACAATCAAAGACTCTTCCCACCCCGTCCACTATTCCAATTTCTTCTATCGGGCAGGAAATAAAAAAGACGGAGAACACGCACTAGCAGATTCAAAAACACCTTCTTCCCCGCTGTTACCAGACTCCTAAATGACCCTCTTATGGACTGACCTGATCCCTTCAAACATCTTCTCTACTGGGTAGTACTGCACTCCTTATGCTTCACCCAATGTCTGTGTCTATGTATTTACATTGTGTATTTATGTATGCCTTATGTTTTTTTCATGAATATAATGATCTGCTCGGACTGTACGCAGAACAATACTTTTCACTGTACTTTGGTGCATGTGACAATAAGAGAAATCCAATCCAATCATTCTTAGTTGTGCCATGATTCCAGAATCTTATTCATTTCAGAATAATCTGTAGCATCTGGGAGGTCTCACAGCGTGTCGCGTCTTTTCGTCCGACGTCACTTCGTCCAACGACACTTCGTCCACGTCTTTTGGTCCAAAGTCTTTTTGTCCGCCCGTCTTTTGGTCCAACGTCACTTCATCCAATTATCAACGTCACTTCGTCCAATTTAAACCATAAACCATTTAATTGATAAAATGCAAGTACAATACAGCAAGTGAATTTAATTGCTAAAATGCGAATTTAATTGCTAAAATGCAAGTAGTTGAAAAAATGCAAGTAAAATGCAAGTTGAAAAATGCAGTTAAAAAATCTAAAAATGCAGTTAAAAAATCTAAAAGTTTACTAATTACTAAAATTCCCAAAATTACTTAAAATTGTTGTAAATTGTAAGCAACATTCCTCAAGAAATCAATTTTTGTTGTAGAATCATATTCAACGACCAATCTTTTGAGGCGTTCAGTTATTTTCTTATATCGCGTACATGAAGTCGACTGATCTCCCCGAAGAATTTGAGCCTTTTTGCCTATTATGAACCCTTCCTCTTCCTTCAGAGTTTTGATTAACCTCCAGATATTCAAATGAGCTCCACCCGCCGAACGCTTTATCGCAGAATGAAACCCCTCAGCAGCATTATTTGTTCTCGGTAGATCTTGTAGAACACGCTGATTAACATTCCATACAGCTGTCGGGAATGTAGGTGTTTCTCTCCTTCGTCTGGCACCACGTCCTCTCACAATGCCTATGTAAGTCAAGTCGAAGTAAACGATGAATTCAGCAGGTATTTCTTCATCGTCTATCAAATCTTCATAGGCCTCTTCGACATCTTCAACGGGGAGGAAAGCTAATGCCGAAAAACATCGAATTTTAAGACAGAATTCAGAGTCTGTATTGTATTTTTCTTTGAGGCCTAAATCGGTAATTTTTCGAAACACAGATTGGCTCAAATGAAACAAACATGCCACGACAGATGAATTAAGGAATGATGAATTAATTGCCTTGTGAACTGCAACTTCGAAATCTGCCATGATATCAATCGGATCTGCATTAGGTTGCATAATTTTCAATTGGTCAAAGAATAATTCGTATGTCTGCTTTCTTTTATTCGGCAGTAATACAAAGACCCGTGGAAAACTGCTTCCTTTAACTTGTACATGAATGCAGAACAGTTGAAACCACTGTTGTGGCACAATCTTGAATGTCCCATCGCATGCCCAATGACGATATGATGCTAAATCCTGAAAAGCACTTTCTGATGCGAATACTAGTAAGCGCTGTTGATCCTCGGCGCCCGAATCGTATCTCAGAAACTGTTCGCCATTGTCAAGTTTACAATATTTGTCAGGTATTTCAAAACCGTGTCTAGCCGCTGGATTAGCGGGAAATCCAGAATTTTTTTGTCGGCACCTTTGAATAGTCCTTGAGACGACGGGCAACCTAGGGGGTTGAGAGCAGGTATTTTCTGATAGCTGCTTAAACTTGGCCGCTAGTATGCTACGCGAACTTGCTGCTATGTTTTCCACTGCTTCATGCTTTATTTCTGCAACTGCTTTTCTAGCATTTAACGAATCAACATCAGCTGGATGAAGGTGCTCATTAGAAAAATAAATAATTTTCGGCTCATTGTTTTCCGTTACCGTGTGAATCCGCACTGAACATAGCCTTCTTTTCTCACATCTCCAGTATTCTTTTCCTAGGTTTGGACTGCTCGAATGAAAATCATAGATATAGTTATTTCCATCAGCTACCTTCCTTTTACTCTTCGTTGACACAATGAACTTTGCCATTTCGGGATGGGCGAATTAAGAAAGAGAACGATAATATCTATCCTTTAACGAGGCTCGTTAAAGGAAAGAGAACGATAATAACTATCCTTTAACGAGGCTCGTTTTCCACACCCCCACAGTGTGTTTCACGGAGGCAGCCCACTATTGGCTGGTGGTGGTATCAAACGATCCTGTTGCTGTCAATGGCGGTTCCTGTTCTGTGCAGCCCCCGCTGCCGGGAGACTTATGGCGGGGGTTTCCCATTGGCAGGACTGGAAGATTCTGTCAGTGAGAACGGCTGGAGAACACCGACCATATATCTCTGAAGCAGAGCGCTGCGGACTCTGGGACTCTTACCTGCCCAGACAAACACCGATATTAATTTGTTGACTGTAATAAAAAATAATTTGGGTGAAAGAATGGGCATTCTTAGAAATAAGAAAAACCTAGGGCGGGATTCTCCCCTACCCGGCGTGACGGAGGGTGCCGGCGTAGGGGAGTGGCGCCAACCACTCAGGGGTCGCGCCTCCTCCAAAGGTGGGGAATTCTCCCCACCTTTGGGGGCCAGCCCCGCGCCGGAGCAGTTTGCACCGGTAGACTGGCGCAAACACCCGGCGCAGTCGGAAGCGGGGCTGGCCGAAAGGCTTTCGGCGGTCGGCGCATGCGCCGGCAGTGACGTCAGCGGCAGCTGGCCGCTGACCTCACTGCCGGCGCATGCGCGATGCGGGGTTCTCCTCCGCGTCCGCCATGGCGGAGGCCGTGGCGGCGCGGAAGGAGAAAGAGTGCCCCCACGGCACTGCCCCGCGGAGTGAGCGGGGGGGCCCCGATCGCGGGCCAGGCCTCCGTGGGGGCACCCCCCCGGGTCCGATCGCCCCCCGCCCCCCCCAGGACCCCGGGGGCCTGCTCGCGCCGCTGAGTCCGCCGTTTCCGAGGTGGTGTACACCTCGGCGGCGGGAGAAGGCCTCCCAGCGGCGGGACTTCGGCCCATCCGGGCCGGAGATTTAAGGTTCGTTGTTAAAAAAAGAAATCCCGCCGGCGCCAGCTGTTTTCACAGGCTGCCGGCGGGATTTGCACAACGCCGGTTTTTTACCGGCGGGAGAATTAGGAGACCTGCGGGAGCGGAAATCACGCCGCTTCCCGCCAATTCTCCGACCCTGCGTGGGGTCGGAGAATCCCGCCCCTAGGTAGCACATTCATCTTAACAGTTTGGATCCTGCCCACTAGAGTCAGGAGGGGGGGTTATTCCACCTCTGTAAGTCCATTTTGATCTTGCTGATGAGGCTTGAGCAGTTCAGTTTTTGGAGTAAGGCACAGTTATGGGCCATGCGGATCCCCAGATATCAATCATTAGAGGGCGAGAGGCGAAACGGCAACAATCCAAGCTGAGCCCCTCTGACCATGGAGTTCACTGGGAAACACTCACTCTTACTGATGTTTAATTTATAACCTGAGAATGTGCCAAATCTGGTGAGTATCTTCATGATGTTTTCTATTGAGGAGACCGGATCTGTAATATATAAAAGTAGGTTATCTGTGTATAGTGAGATCCGGTGCTGATCCCCCTCCCGGTGTATTCCTCTCCATCCCTCTCATGATACCTCAGAGGTTCATTTGGCATCGCAAAGAACAATGGAGAAAGGGGGCAACCCTGTCCAGTGCCCCTGCCTCATGGAAAGTATTCGGAGAAGGTCATATTTGTGCAGATGTTGGTGAAGGGGTTAGGACAATGTTTAAGAGATTTCGGGCATTGATAACTGTCTACCTTTGATAAAGACTGTCTGATCCTCCAATGTTATATCTGGAGGATATGGCTCCATCTGGGTTGCCAGAACTTTTGCCAGTATCTTCACATCAGTGTTAAGGAGTGAAATGGGTCGGTGTGACCCGCACTCCACTGTGTTCTTACCCTCTTTCAGGAGCACCGAGATTGTGGTTTGTGCCAAGGACGGAGGTAATGATCCCTAGACAGTGAAACATTGAGCATGTCCAATAGTAAAGGTATTAGTTGCTCTGAGAACCTCTTATAAAATTTGGGTGGGAAGCCGTCAGGGCCAGGGGCTTTTCCAGATTGCAGCCGTCCAATGCATTTCTGTATTTCTTCTGGGCGAAAGGGGGATTCCAGTTCCCAAATCCTGTCTTCCTCAATCGTCGGGATGTGGAAACCATCTAGAATCCTCACCATGTCTGAAGTATATGGAGGAGGCTCACGGTAAAACATACTGAAAGCTGCATTTACCTGGCGAGGGGCTGAGACTAGATTACCTTCTTTGCTCCGAATCTGAGGAATTTCTCAGGAAGCTGCCTGCTTGTTGAGTTGATGTGCAAGAAGATGGCCCGTCTTCTCCCGATATTCATGGAAGGTGCCTCTAGAACATCGTAACTATGGACCACTTTGTTCTTGGAGATCAATTCAAATTGCAGTTGTAAGTTTTTTCTGTACATCAGTAATTCCGGTGTTGGGCAGCAAATATTGGCGGTAAAATTCCAAGATGGAGTCTGTTACATTCTGGTGCTTGGCCGAATGGAATTAGTGGACTGGGTTACGTCTAGCTCGTGACTAGTTGAATGTTTATTGTTCAACATTAATGTGGGTCAGATAACAATGAGAAAACTATCAAAATCTATTAACTATTCAATTATTAATTATCTAACAGCTACTACAAATGCAACTATCCACAACAATGACTATCTCCAGACTTCCTGAGATAACAGTGTCACGTGGTGAGAGAGAGAACAGTGTCACGTGGTTGTTCTCTACTATCACCTGCTGGTTGGAGTTTGTACCTATTAGTATTTACAGGATTGTTTATGCATATCATCACAGAGTCCACCAGCCTTTGTTGTTCCTCTCTATCCTTTTTGACAATGTGATCTTTATAAGAGATAATTTCCCACTTATGATGGCCTTTAAGGTTTCCCATAGTGTTGATAGAGAAATTGACTGTGTTTTGTTGGGTTTGATAAAGTCTGCTATAGCAGCAGATGATCGCTATCAAAATTTGTCATCAGACAATAAGGTGGGGCGAGATTCTCCGCAAATGCGGAGAGTCGTAAAGGCTGCCGTGAAACTGGCCGTGTTTCACGGCAGCCTTCACGCCCGTTCCCAGGACCCGATTCTCACCCCCCCCCAATCGGGGCGAGGAGCGGGACCCCGGGAATCACGGCACTGCAGCCTTAACGACCGTCGTTAAGGCCGTGCGCCAAGCCGGCTCCAACCCATGCATGCGTGGGTGACGTCATCACGCCATTGACGGAACCCACGCATGCGCGGTCCCGCATTTCTCCACAGCCGCCCGATAAGATGTGGCGGCTTGACCTTGTCGGGCGGCGGAGGGGAAATAGTGCAGGCCCGACGTTCGGTGGGAACCGATCGCGGGCCTGCCCCCTCCCGAGCACAACGGTGGTGCTCCCGCCCCAAACGGGCATCCAGCGCCCGTTTTTACGACGGCAGCGAGCAGGTGTGTTTGCTGCCATGAAAAAACGGGCGTAAAGGCCCAGCCGCTCGGCCCATTGGCCTGCGGCGATTCGTGACGTGGGTCGGGCGAGGGGGGGGAGAATAGCGGGAGGGCGTGAAAAATGTCGGGAGGCCCTCCTGCTATTATCCCACCCGGCGTGGGAGGCGGAGAATCGCGCCCTGTCTAGTCTCCAGAACGGACACCCAGGAGGGCCAGAATCAAAGCAACATTCAACAAGATGAAGGGCATGGTCCGAGATGACAATTGCCGAGTATGCAGTTGTTCTCACTGAGGGGAGGAGAGATTTATCAACAACAAAAAAAATCAATTTTGGAGTAGGCGCGGTGAACATGCAAAAAAAAATTAAAGTTCTTGACTGTTTTGAGTTTGTGAGTGGGAGCTGCAGAATACCCACACTTACAACTTCCCTTCTCTAGGTCCATCTCCAGCTTTAGCTGAGAGGCTCTCCAACTGACCCTGTATGAAAAGTTGAGAAACTTCATAAACATTCTTCACAAAGTATTTCATATATAACAATCTTGTTGTAATAACTGCACTATAAGAGCAATTATAACACTAGCATAATGAGAAAAAAAGTGAACACTTGAACAGCAATAATTTTATAGCATAAGTCAGCTAAATAAACAATAATGGACAGCTTCCGAACGTACAGCAATTTAACTTTTAAACAACAATAGCAATAGACTTACACAGAATTAAAATTAAATTTCTTTAAAAAAGTGTTTGCCTCGTCTGGGGAGTCAAAGAAGAGATCCTTTCTCTCGACCAAACTCAAAGAAGGGTAGAGTAAAGCAGCCAAACTGGATGGGCGAGGGTCTGGCAGATGGAATACAATGTTGACAAATGTGAGGTTATCCATTTTGGTAGGAATAACAGCAAACGGGATTATTATTTAAACGATAAAATATTAAAGCTTGCCGCTGTGCAGAGAGACTTGGGTGTGCTAGTGCATGAGTCACAGAAGGTTGGTTTACAGGTGATTAAGAAGGCAAATGGAATTTTGTCCTTCATTGCTAGAGGGATGGAATTTAAGACTAGGGAGGTTATGTTGCAATTGTATAAGGTGTTAGTGAGGCCACACCTGGAGTATTGTGTTCAGTTTTGATCTCCTTACTTGAGAAAGGACATACTGGCACTGGAGGGTGTGCAGACGAGATTCACTAGGTTAATCCCAGAGCTGAAGGGGTTGGATTATGAGGAGAGGTTGAGTAGACTGGGACTCTACCCGTTGGAATTTAGAAGGATGAGGGGGGATCTTATAGAAACATTTAAAATTATGAAGGGAATAGATAGGATAGATGCGGGCAGGTTGTTTCCACTGGTGGGTGAAAGCAGAACTAGGGGACCTCAAAATAAGGGGAAGTAGATTTAGGACTGAGTTTAGGAGGAACTTCTTCACCCAAAGGGCTGTGAATCTATGGAATTCCTTGCCCAGAGAAGCAGTTGAGGCTCCTTCATTAAATGTTTTTAAGGTAAAGATAGATAGTTTTTTGAAGAATAAAGAGATTAAGGGTTATGGTGTTCAGGCCGGAAAGTGGAGCTGAGTCCACAAAAGATCAGCCATGATCTCATTGAATGGCGGAGCAGGCTCGAGGGGCCAGATGGCCTACTCCTGCTCCTAGTTCTTATGTTCTTTTGTAATAGGGCAGATTTTGCCCCAATAATTGCTGCTCTTTTCTTAGCTAATTCAGTGCTCAGATCGTGGAAATGCCGGATCTAGTGATTCCCCCCATTTAACGTCATGGTGCTTCCTGGCCCATCGCAGGATCGGCTCTTTAACTTTGAAGTTATGGAATCTCAAGATCATCGCTCGAGTGGGTTCCTCTGCACAAGGTCTTGGTCGCAGTGCACGATGAGGCGGATGTAGCTCCGGGGGGGATTTAAGCACCTTCTCGTCCACCATTTGAAATAGCATGTCGGCTATGAATTCTGTGGGACGTTCCCTCCAGCAGACCCACGAGATGGATGCTTTGCCTCCAATATCTGTTCTCCAGGCCATTTACTTTATTCTGTAAAAACTGATTCACATCCAGGACCGAAGACAGTGATCTGCTCACTGTGCTCAGTGAGGGCCACCTCCATATTCTTGACTGTGTCACCCTGCGCATCCATTTCTTTATCCATCCCCTCCAACAGACTCGAGGTTTCACTTCGTAACTCATCCACTGTCCTTTTGATTTCTCCAGACAGGTCCCAGTGGTGTTTTTTCAATTCAGCCACCACAATGTGGCTGATGTCTTCAACTGGTGGCCATGCAGTCGCCTGGGGGGAGGAGGGGCCCACAGCCGCCATTTTGTCTCCTACTGACTCTCCTGAAGCCTCCGAGTCTGAGGAGCACATTTGGCTCCCCCCTCTCTTGTTTTTGTTATTTTTGGCGAGGTTATGATGCTGTATGTTTCCCCTGGTCTTCACTTTAAATTTGTTTTTGGCTGGCGCTGCCTATTATTCACTTTGCGAAACAGGTCGGAGCATCTCCCAGTGCATGTCCTCTGCTCATATCTGCTGCTGGACACGTGCATTCCAGGTTTTAAACCACTTGCGGTGTGAACCTGCCTCCACTACACTGTCAGACAGTGCATTCCAGTCCCAACCACTCGCTGTGTGAACCTGCCTCCACCACACTGTCAGACAGTGCATTCCAGACCCTAACCACTCGCTGTGTGAACCTGCCTCCACCACACTGTCAGTCAGTGCATTCCAGACCCTAACCACTCACTGTGTGAACCTGCCTCCACCACACTGTCAGACAGTGCATTCCAGATCCTAACCACTCGCTGTGTGAACCTGCCTCCACCACACTGTCAGACAGTGTATTCCAGACCCTAACCACTCGCTGTGTGACCCTGCCTCCACCACACTGTCAGACAGTACATTCCAGACCCTAACCACTCGCTGTGTGACCCTGCCTCCACCACACTGTCAGACAGTACATTCCAGCCCTAACCACTCGCTGTGTGAACTGCCTTCACCACACTGTCAGACAGTGCATTCCAGCCCTAACCACTCGCTGTATGAACCTGCCTCCACCACACTGTCAGACAGTGCATTCCAGATACTAACCACTCGCTGTGTGAACCTGCCCCCACCACACTGTCAGACAGTGCATTCCAGATCCTAACCACTCACTGTGTGAACCTGCCTCCACCAGACTGTCAGACAGTGCATTCCAGATCCTAACCACTCGCTGTGTGAACCTGCCTCCACCACACTGTCAGACAGTGCATTCCAGCCCTAACCACTCGCTGTGAACCTGCCCCCACCGCGCTGTCAGACAGTGCATTCCAGATCCTAACCACTCGCTGTGTGAACCTGCCTCCACCACACTGTCAGACAGTGCATTCCAGCCCTAACCACTCGCTGTGTGAACCTGCCTCCACCACACTGTCAGACAGTGCATTCCAGCCCTAACCACTCGCTGTGTGAACCTGCCTCCACTACACTGTCAGACAGTGCATTCCAGACCCTAACCACTCGCTGTGTGAACCTGCCTCCACCACATTGTCAGACAGTGTATTCCAGCCCTAACCACTCACTGTGTGACCCTGCCTCCACCACACTGTCAGACAGTGCATTCCAGACCCTAACCACTCGCTGTGTGAACCTGCCTCCACCACACTGTCAGACAGTGCATTCCAGACCCTAACCACTCGCTGTGTGAACCTGCCTCCACCACTCACTGTGTTAAAAGTTTTTTTCTTCATATCACCATTGAATCTTATCCAAATTATTTTAAATCACTGCCGTTTCGTTTCCGATCTTTCCATCAATGGGAGGTTTTTCCAATTGACTCTGTCCAGACCCTTCATGATTTTGAACATCTCCATCAAATCTTCTCTCAACCACTTCTCCAAGGGAAACAGTCACAGTCTCTCCAATCTTTCTATGTCACTAAAGTTCCTCATTCCTGGAATCATTCTCATGAATATTTTCTGCACTCTCTCTGATGCCTTCACAGCTTTCCTAATGCGTAGCCCCCAGAACTGGATACAATATTCCAGTTGAGGCTGAACCAGGGTTTTACACAGGTTTAACATAACTTCCTTGCTTTTACACTCTATGTCGCTATGAATTAAGCCCAGGATGCTGTCTGCTTTATTAATCACTTTCTCAAACTCTCCTGCCACCTTCAATGATTTATGTACATTTACATCCAGGTCCCTCTGCTCCTACACTCGCTTTAAAATTGTCCCCTTTATCTTACATTGTCTCTCTGTGTTTTTCACAGATTTCAGACCCTTGGCATCGGAGGGTATGGTCGAGTCCAAAGGGGATAAAGAGATTGATGAGAGTTTGAGTTGATGAACTGAGGCAGGGCTGGAGTGAGGTGATGTTGTGATGATGAATTTAGCTGGTTTTGGTGATGGTGAGGATTTGTAGTCTGAAGCTCTGATCCAGATTAAATAGGACACCCTGGCTGAAAACAACCCAACAGCGAATGTGGGGAAGGATTGGGTTCAGTGGTGAGAGAATGAGCTTTGTGACGGAGACCAGAGACATGACTTTAGACTTATCAATGTTTATCAGGAGGAGGTTTTTAACACATCCAATAGTGTTTGTTGGACAAGCAGTTTGACAATGTTTCCTGCAATTTTGCATTCCTGTTATTGTTCCACACAGATTGCACATTTTCAAAGTGTTCAGCCTAAACTTTAACCTATATTTAAAATAAAAGAGCAAATTCTGGATAAACTGTGTATGTCTGGGAGCATCTGTGGAGAGAAACAAAGTTTGAAATGTGACATGAAAAACATCTTATTCACACAGTGAGTGGTTCGAGCCTGAAACTCGGGTCCTGGAAGTGTTGTGGAGACTGGTTCAATGGAGATATTCATCAGGTTGGGGCCTCACGGTAGCATGGTGGTTAGCATCAATGCTTCACAGCTCCAGGGTCCCAGGTTCGATTCCCGGCTGGGTCACCGTCTGTGTGGAGTCTGCACGTCCTCCCCGTGTGTGCGTGGGTTTCCTCCGGGTGCTCCGGTTTCCTCCCACAGTCCAAAGATGTGCGGGTTAGGTGGATTGGCCATGCTAAATTGCCCGTTGTGTAAGGTTAATGGGGGGATTGTTGGGTTACGGGTATATGGGTTTAAGTAGGGTGATCATTGCTCGGCACAACATCGAGGGCCGAAGGGCCTGTTCTGTACTGTTCTATGTTCTAAGTTGGATAATTATTTAATGGAAACAATGTGCAGGGGTATGGGGAAAAGGCAGGGGAATGGCACTGTGTGCCGATGCTTGTTTGGAGAGCTGATGCAGACATGATGGGCCAAATGGCCTCCTTCTGCCCCATACCAAATCTGTGATTCTGAGCAAGTAGTTCGAGTCCAGCTCGGTGTAATTCGGGAAAAGAGTCATATTTGAACCGTTGGCTGGAATTCACTGGTCCGAGTTTTCCCGCCACTGCTGCCAGCAAGAATGGATTGTTGTGAGGCTGTGAGATTGTGAGGCAGGGTCAGTGATTGAGGGAGAATGTTCTGGAATTCTGGACAAGTGGTTCTCAGCCTCTTACCCGATCCAGATCTTAGTGCAGTCAAAGTGTGGCATTCAACTAACCCCGAAAATAATGATGGTGCCGCTGTGAAATATATTCAACAATCTTCACTTTCTGAATGAAATCCTTGTTTTGAGGCCACACATTGTGAATGGGGATTATTATTAAATAGTGATCGATGTGCGATTACAGACTGGGTCCAAACCAGGATCCATCCCTCAATTCAGGAAGTCAGTGAAAACGAAAATAAAAGTTTGCAGCGAGGGACGAGCTGTTGTTGGGAACATTTTTACTCTTCACAGATCTGTTGGGAAAAGGCAGAAAATCTTGGATCAGGTTGTGGGAAAGTCAGAGGTGAGTCCCAAATCTGCTTTATTTTGGGGAGGGTTTATTTCCTGTGGGATTGGGTGTTTTTTATTCAGGCTGAAAGGTGCCGATCAAATGGAAGGAATTGAACTGGGAGCGGCTGGAGATTGTCCAGGGAGAAGTGAGAAACTTTCTAAAATGTCTGTAATCCTGAAGGGAGAGTGGAACTGGCTCCTATCAGGATAAGGGAATGGGAGCCAGAGGAGATTTCAAAGCTGAAACCGTCAGAGTCAAACACAGCGACCAGAAAGAGAGACGGAAATAAAAAGGAGGAACAGAGTCATGTGACGGCCATTACATTAAACTTTACACATTTATATTTCTAATAATATAACCCTGTCGGTACTTGTGTCGCCTCCTTTCTGGAAACAGATCTTTTAATTTCAGAGTTTCTCTTGTGTTAAAACCTCCGATTCCATTCTGTCCCATCGCCGATGTTTCACCATCGAGAGCGGTGACTTCAGCTGCCGACACCCTCAACCCCCCCGAACCCCCCCAACCACCCCCCCCGAACCCCCCCAACCACCCCCCCGAACCCCCCCAACCCCCCCCCCGAACACCCCCCCGAACACCCCAACCCCCCCCCGAACACCCCAACCCCCCCGCCCCCCCCCCCCCCGAACCCCCCCAACCACCCCCCCGAACCCCCCAACCCCCCCCCGAACACCCCCCCGAACACCCCAACCCCCCCCCGAACACCCCAACCCCCCCCCCCGAACTCCCCAACCCCCCCCGAACACCCCAACCCCCCCCCGAACACCCCAACCCCCCCCGAACACCCCAACCCCCCCCGAACACCCCAACCCCCCCCGAACACCCCAACCCCCCCGAACACCCCCCAAACACCCCCAACCCCCCCCCCCCGAACACCCCAACCCCCCCCGAACACCCCAACCCCCCCCCGAACACCCACAAACCCCCCCCCCCGAACACCCCAACCCCCCCCGAACACCCCCAACCCCCCCCCGAACCCCCCCAACCCCCCCCGAACACCCCAACCCGCCCCTGAACACCCCCAACCCCCCCGAACACCCCAACCCGCCCGCCCCGAACACCCCCAACCCTCCTCCGAACTCCCCCCCGAACACCCCCCAAACCCCCCCTGAACACCCCAACCCCGCCCCCCCCGAACACCCCCAACCCCCCCCGAACACCCCCAAACCCCCACCCGAACACCCCAACCCCCCCCGAACACCCCCAACCACCCCCCTGAACACCCCCAACCACCCCCCCGAACACCCCCAACCCCCCCCCCCCCGAACACCCCCAACCCCCCCGAACAGCTCCAACCCCCCCGAACACCCCCAACCCCCCCATCACCCCCCACACCCTGAACTCCCCCCAGTACTGAACACCACCCCCCCGAACACCCCCCAACCCCCCCGAACACCCCCCACCCCCCCAAACACCCCCCAACCCCCCCGAACACCCCCCAACCCCCCACACCCTTAACCCCCCCCAAACCTACCCCACCCTGAACAGCCCCCCGAACACCCCCAAACCCTGAACCCCCTGAACACTCCCCCAACCCCCCCCCGCCCCCCACCCTGAACCCCCCCAAACCCCGCACCCCCCACCTGAACACCCTCCCCCCTGAACACCGACCAACCCCCCAAACCCCCCCGAACCTCTCCACTCCACCCCCCCCGAACCACTCCACTCCCCCCCCGAACCCCTCCACTCCCCCCCCCGAACCTCTCCACTCCCCCCCGAACCTCTCCACTCCCCCCCCGAACCTCTCCACTCCCCCCCCGAACCTCTCCACTCCCCCCCCGAACCTCTCCACTCCCCCCCCCGAACCTCTCCACTCCCCCCCCCGAACCTCTCCACTCCCCCCCGAACCTCTCCACTTCCCCCCCGAACCTCTCCACTTCCCCCCCGAACCTCTCCACTCCCCCGAACCTCTCCACTCCCCCCCGAACCTCTCCACTCCCCCCCTGAACCACTCCACTCCCCCCTCCGAACCTCTCCACTCCCCCCCCCCGAACCTCTCCACTCTCCCCCTTGAACCTCCCCCCCCCCCCCCCCCCCTTGCTTTAAGAGGGATTAGTGAGGGTCTTGTTTATATTACATATCGGGGAGCTGCAGTTGGGGGGAGTGGTGGGGCAAGGTCGGGAGGTTGGTTGGGAGTATGGGGTCGGGCGGTTTCAGGGGTTGGTATTGGGTTTATTTTGTTTTGTAATGTTATGAGTTTTAAATGTAAAAAATGTAAAAATTTGAATAAAAATACTTTATAAAAAAAAGAAGTCTAGAGTTACCAGCCAGCACCGAGCACAAGTGGATAGTGCTGTGGCTTCACAGCGCTAGGGTCCCAGGTTCGATTCCCTTCAGGGTCCCTGTCTGTGCGGAGTCTGCACGTTCACCCTGTGTCTGCGTGGGTTTCTTCCGGGTGCTCCGGTTTCCTTCCACAGTCCAAAGACGTGCAGGTTAGGTGGATTGGCCATGTTAAATTGCCCTTAGTGACCACCAAGTTTAGGAGGGGTTATTGGGTTACAGGGATCGGGTGGAAGTCAGGGCTTAAGTGGGTCAGTGCAGACTCGATGGGCCGAATGGCCTCCCTCTGCACTGTATGTTCTATGTCAGGGGTGGGCAAACTTTTCCGTGTCAGGGCCACATTCAGAAATTCACAATTTTAAAGGGCCGCATAGTATATTAAGTAAAATAATTACTTCACCCGGTTATGATTCTGGGCGCCTCATATAGAACAGTACAGCACAGAACAGGCCTTCGGGGGCATGCAGCGTGGGGGGTGGGGGTGGGGTGGGGGGGAGCGGTGATGTGGAGAGGGTACAGACGGGAAACTGGAGTTGAGACCACAATCAGATCAACCTTTATCTTGTCGAATAGCGGAGCAGCTCAGTGGGGTGACTGGCCTATCGTTGCTCCGACTTCTGATGTAATAATATTTATACAGCAGCTTTAAGGTATATAACATCCTCAGGTGCGACAGAGGAACATTATAAAACAAAGAATGACACCAAGTGACAATCGGGGGGGGGGGGGGGTTATTGGTCCAGGTGATCTAAAGCTTGATCAGAAACGTCACGTTTAAGGAGTTTCTGAAGGTGGAAAGCAAGGTGGAGAGTTGGAGCGATGGTGTTCCAGAGCTGAAACCAGCTTTTTATTACCACATTTTTAGCAAAACCAAATTCAAATTTTCCATCTGCCATAGTAAGATTTGAATGCCATTCTCTGGATTATTCGTCCAAACCACTAGATTACTAGACCTTTTCATGGGAAAGATGCCTGGATGACTTTCATCAATTTCCTTTTATAGTTCTAAGAAGATTAAATTGCTTCACTTAATTTCCAAGGGAAACAACTCCAACTTCTTCAATCTTTCCTCAGTCTAACTTTCTGATACCATCCTACAATGAGGTGGTGATTTTGTCCCCGATATCTGATCTTGTTATCAGTAACTTAATTGATTTCAGTCACCCCCAACTTGCCATTGAATAAAAGGAAATGACTGCGAATGCTGGAATCTGAAATAATAACAGAAAATACTGGACAATCTCAGCAGGTCTGACAGTAACTGTGGAGAGAGAAGGGAGCTAACGTTTCCAATCTGAATGACTCTTTGTCAAACCTTTGAGCTTTGGGCTTTGACAAAGAGTCATCCAGACTCGAGACGTTAGCTCCCTTCTCTCTCCACAGATGCTGTCAGACCTGCTGAGATTGTCTAATATTTTCTGGGGGTTTTGCCATTTAATAACTTTGGTTTGGACAAGACTTAACCAATTAAGGCAAAAGCAGGGCTCTCAGGATAGTACATTTTAAATAAGTTTATCAAAGGAAGAAAGGCATACTTTGTACAAC
Source organism: Scyliorhinus canicula (assembly GCF_902713615.1). Lineage (NCBI taxonomy): Eukaryota > Metazoa > Chordata > Chondrichthyes > Carcharhiniformes > Scyliorhinidae > Scyliorhinus > Scyliorhinus canicula. The sequence continues at coordinate 8,651,275 of NC_052158.1, forward strand.
TTCATAAGGATGTGTGTTGTACGGTAGCACAGTGGTTAGCACTGCTGCTTCACAGCTCCAGGGTCCCAGGTTTGATTCCCGGCTTGGGTCTGTATGTCCGGAGTGTGAACGTTCTCCCTGTGTGTGCGTGGGTTTCCTCCGGGTGCTCCGGTTTCCTCCCACAGTCCAAAGATGTGCAGGTTAGGTGGATTGGCCAGGCTAAATTGTGTCCAAAAAGGTTAGGTGGGGTTACTGGGTTATGGGGATAGGATGGAGATGTGGGCTTAAGTGGGATGCTCTTTCCAAGGGCCGGTGCAGACTCGAAGGGCCAAATGGCCTCCTTCACTGTAAATACTATGAATCTATGATGATCAGTCCGTAGAAACAACCCTCTCAGAACTCCTATTCTCTTGGAATTGTGCCTCGGGAGTCCTCAGTACTTGGCTAGAAAGAAACCCGTGGAACCTCTCCTTTTAACCCCTCAGTGACCATCACCTTGCATCCAAGTTGAGCATGTTGTTAATTTAATAATTGGACCTTGCTGTTGCCAAGTTAATTTAGTTGATTCCCAGTTAGATATGCCACCAGCATTTATTATCTGAGGTAGTAATACTGTATAATACTGTTTCACTTTCTCTCTCTCTGATCCTGGACCATTTACATTACATTACATTACATAGAACAGTACAGCACAGAACAGGCCCTTCGGCCCTCAATGTTGTGCCGAGCCATGATCACCCTACTCAAACCCACGTATCCACCCTATACCCGTAACCCAACAACCCCCCCTTAACCTTACTTTTATTAAGACACTACGGGCAATTTAGCATGGCCAATCCACCTAACCTAATATTCGATTAATGTTTCTAAAGTCTAGTTCTTCTAAGTTCAAGATCCACTTTTGAAGTTTATTAGTTTCCAGATCCCATTGTTCGGACATTGTTATCTGGACTGTACGTTCTTTTCACAGATACAGAGGGCTGGAATCTCCCAAATTGGGACTATGTCCCCACGCCGACGGAAAAACACTGGAGTTTTATTCCAGAGATTCCTGTAAAAAGATCAGCTAATCCAATGCCCTGCAGGGGGCTAGCAGGGTCCCGGAGTAAATCTCACAACTTTAGCTGCGCATACGGGCCCCGTACTTCTGGTATGGAGTCCGCGCACGGCAGCGGCCTCCAGCGGCTGCGCTGAGCTCCATGGCGCACGGACCGCGGAGCCAGACGCAAAAATGAGACCCCCCCCCGATCGTCCACGTGCCCAATCTAACTGCGCGGATCTAACCCCCGGCTGCCTGTCAGGCCCCCTCCCCGGTGTCTGATCCCTGGCCCCCCCCCCCCCCCCCCCCCCACACCAGGGCGGCTGCAGACTGTGTTCACAGCCGCCACACCAGCATCCCGACCGGCAATAGCAGGTTAGTTCCACGCCGTCGGGAACTCGGCCGGTCGGGAGCAGAGAATCGCTGGGCGGGCCTCAGTCAATGGGCCCCCAGCCGCGCGGCGTACTCCGCAATCACACCGATTTTCGGGTCCTGGAGAATCGCCGGGCCCGATTTCGGCGTGGATTCTCCACCCCACGCCGAACGCGGTTTTGGCGCAGGGCTGCGGAAAATCCAGCCCAGAGACTTTGACTTCAACATACAGTGAAAAATTTAAATATACAAGTCTCTCTCATGCTGTCTATCGCTGATGTGTCCATTTGTTTCTAAATGGATATAAATCCAGTCCCTGAGAATTCTCTCCAATAATTTACCTGCTACCGACGTGAGGCTCACCAGCCTATAGTTTCCTGGATTATCCCTGCGACCTTTCTTAAACAGCGGCACCACATTAGCTATTCTCCAGACCTCTGGGATCTCACGTGTGGCCAATGAGGATACAGAGATGTCAGTCAAGGCCGCAGCAATTTCCTCCCTTGCTTCACTCAATATTCTGGCGTAAATCCCATCCGGCCCAGGAGACTTATCCAGCTTAATATATTTTAAAAGACCCAATGCCTCCTCCTTTTTGATGTCAACATGTCCCAGACTATCCACACACCCTCCCCAAGAATCATCATCCACAAAGTCCTTTTCTTTGGTGAATACTGATGCAAAGTACCCATTTAGTACATTGCCTATTTCCTCTGGCTCAAAACATAGATTTCCCCCACTGTCCTTAAATTGTCCAGTCCTTACCCTGGCCACCCTCTTGCTTTTTACATATGAATAAAAAGCTTTGGGATTCACCTTAATCCTACTTGCCAAAGACTTTTCATGACCCTTCCTAGCCCTCCTAATTTCCCGCTTAAGTACCATCCTACTTTCTTTACACCCAAGGGTTTCGACTGTCCCCACATTTCTAGACCATACAAAGCCTTCTTTTTTTTTTGACAAGGTTTGCCTTGTTATCCAAGGCTCCCTAAAATTCTCATACTTATCCTTCGTTCTCTCAGGAACATGGCTTTCCTGAACCCTAATCAACTGCCGCTTAAAATACTCCCACATGTCCGATGTTGATTTACCTCCAACAGCCGCACCCAATCCAAATTCTTCAATTGCTGTCCAATGTTATCGTAATTTGCCTTTCCCCAGTTTCGCACCTGCCCTCATCCCTATCCAAAAGTACCCTACAATTTACGGAATTGTGGTCATTACTTCCAAAATGTTCCCTTCCTGAAACCTCAACCTCCTGTCCAGGCTCATTCCCCAACACCAGTACTGCTCGTTCCCTTGTTGGAGTTTCTAAATATTGCATCAAGAAGACTCCCTGGATACACCTTACAAACTCTGCCCCATCCAAGCCCCTGGCACTAAGTGAGTCCCAGTCAATATAGGGGAAGTTAAAATCCCCATCACAAGAACCTTGTTACTTTTGCATCTATCCAAAATCTCTCTACCTATCTGCTCCCCTATCTCTCGCTGACAGTTGGGGGGCCTGTAATAAACCCCCAACATTGTGATTGCCTCCTTCCTGTTCCTGAGGTCTACCCAGATTTCCTCGTGTATGATCCCTCTGCCTCCACCACTCCATATGCTCCATAAACCTCTTCAGCTCCTTCGCCACTTCCAACACCTTCCCCGACCTCGGGCTCGATCGGACGAAGCTTGGCTCTATAACCGTATTAAAATCCCCCTCATGATCAACTGGTGAGAGCCCAAGTCAGGAATCTTCCCCAGCACCCGCCACATGAAATCTAATTCATCCCAATTTTGGGCATAAACATTTACCAGGACCACTGGCATCCCTTCTAGCTTCCGACTCACCATCATGAACCTCTCCCTGGATCTGCCACAATGGAACAACATTCCCCACCTGGAATGCGACCCGCTTATTCACCAGCACCCGCCATGCACACTGTGCCTTCTGGAGCAGTTCTCCAGATCCTCCACCTTTTCCTTCAGCCTCTTCTGGGTCTCCCGCATCACCCCAACCTCGGCCACCATGAAGACCAGCTGCTCCTCATGCTCCCCCACCGTCTCCCCCATTTTATATGAATCCATGGGCCAGGAATTTTCCTCCTGTCTGCGTGGGTTTCCTCCGGTTTCCTCCCACAAGTCCCGAAAGATGTGCTGTTAGGTGAATTGGACATTCTGAATTCTCCCTCTGTGACCCGAACAGACGCTGGAATGTGGCGACTAGGGGCTTTTCACAGTAACTTCATTGCAGTGTTAATGTAAGCCTACT